>NC_081405.1:508755108-508982608 GCF_030272615.1 Cryptomeria japonica
CATAAGATGTGTTTTCAGTTGAATGAAATCTAAATTTCTTAAAGAGGTGTAATCATAAGTGAAATAACAAACATGATACTAATAAACATTAATTGCAAATATATATATATATATATATATATATATATATATATATATATATATATATATATATATATATATATATATATATATATATACCTGAGAGGAGTAGATTTTACCTTTGTCTATGAGGGATGTATAATGGATTGGGTGCTTGATTATGGGTTAAACGGGGAAGGGTGTTTTTCAACTACCCCAAAAGGGTTAAAACTTGGCCAAGTTATTTATTTCTCCCTGCCAAATCACATGTAGATAAGTTCAATAGGTTGATGTTAGATGCTACATGCATGCACGGGTCCATTCCTGAAAGTTGATGTTAGCTTTCTAGGACACTCTGTCGTGAGGGACGAGAGCTTGTCATGAGCACCGAGAAGTGAAAGCTTCAATTGGTTGGGCGGATAAAATGCCTGGGTTATTTTTCCGTCTTCTAGATCATAGATGGAGGTGAGTATGATGGCAAGGAAGACACAATATCCGGAGACAAAGACTTCTATATATCATCGTAAAATCTTATGTAATATTTATGATGTATTAATGATTTCCTGTAATAGACCAATGTGGTCTCATAAGCAAGCTATGTAAGCCATGAAAAAGGGCCTATAAGGCCTACTGTAGAAAATGTGACAGGAAGTCGCCAAGAAGATGTATCTAACAAAAGTAAGGAAAACTACTAACCACTAACCACTAACATGTGTCCTACTTGTGTATGACTTGTGGATGCATGTTTTCATGTTTAGTCTTCTTTCATTTCGTGAATGTTTGTTTAAGTTTGATGCATACTTTAAAGTCACATTTATTAAATGCATGAACCATTACGCAAGCGTTCTCTTGATGAGTTTCTTCATAAGCACGACATTCAAATTAGATTCTTGTCGTATTTCATAATTTTCATATATGCTAACTACGGTTATCTTTTAACTCATTTCTATATTTGCTATTAATTGCTTAGAACATTTATCCAAATTGTCATTTTCATAACTTATGGATTGAATGTAACATATTGTACTCACAATTACGATAATTGTTATTCATTTGATTAACTTAAGACTTGCATTTACGTAAGTGGATAATTTACTTCGATTTAATTGGAAATCAATTATGTTAGTTTTCTAAGGTTAGGACTAGCAGGTCCTTACACTCAAGGAATGGAGTAATTCTTCTTTTGGAAATATCTTTTCTCAAAAGAAGGTTAAAAGATTAGATTATTTCTATTCAAATGGATATGGAAAGGGATGGTGCTTTCCCTAAGAATTTTATTCAAGAAAGGAATCTTTTGAGTGATTTATAATATTGTAATAAAAGAGGATGAGAATACTAAAAATTTTCACTAGTTTTCCCTCAAACACAATAAAAGGAACAAAATTAGTGAACTTATTGGTTTGGATGGTTTTGTCTTCACTCAAACTGATGATATTCATAAGGAGACTGTCAATTATTTCAAACATATTCTCAATCCACCCCTTTTGGAGGAATCCTCTATTAGTTTGGTTTCAGATAGGCTTCTCCAAGTTATTCCCAACTCTCTGTCCCTTCTTGATAGAGGCCTTGGAGCTCAGGTTATATGATGAAGAGATGAAGAACATGGTTTTCTCTCTTGTTCCTTTAAAATCCCCTTGTCCTAATTGTTTCTACCCCTTTTTTTTTTCAAAAATATTGGGACATTATGGGTTTTGATATCCTTATAGCCGCTAGGGAATTCTAAGCTTCTACTAGCTTCCTTAAAGAGTTGAACAACACTTATATTGTCCTTGTCCCTAGAAAGGTTGGTGCGAACAAAATGGTGGATTTTAGACCCATTTGTAACACTCTTTATAAAATATTTTCTAAGCTGTTGGTCAATAGAATGAAACCTTTTCTCAATAAGATGATTCCTAATCACCAATTTTTTTTTTGTCTTGGGTAGACAAGTCTTTGATGTTGTTGTTGTTGTGCACAAAACTCTTCATTTCATGGAGAAGAGTAACAAAGAATGTATGCTCCTTAAATTAGATATATCCAAAGCCTATGAAATGACATCTTGGCCCTTCCTCTCAAAGGTTCTTCTCAAATATGATTGGTAAGATTTTTAAGATGATTGAGTTGTGTTTTCACTCCCCTACATTCTCAGTCTTGGTGAATGAAGCTCCCCAGGGATTTATCTTGATTTCTAAAGGGATTAGATAGGGAAATCCCATTTCCCCTTGCCTTTTTATTTTGATGGAAGATGTTCTTGGTAGGAATATTGAAAAAGATGTTAATTGGGCCCTCTTAAGGGGTATAAGGCCTTCTTCATCCCCCCAGGTTGTCTCCCACCAAAAAATTTTGGACGATGATACTCTTCTTAGTAATGTCTTCTTATCTGAGGCATGGAGTTGGGTTTGTGTTCTTTTTTTTATGCTTTAGTTTCGGGTCAAAAGATTATTATGGAGAAAAGTTCTCTTTATTTCTGTTGGTAAACAAATTTGTCACTATTAATTCACCTTTAAAATTGATCTTGTTTGACCGAAGAGCAGTGACAACCATGCCAATAGTTGGAGAGATTGTGGTAAAACCATAATCTACCACAATCTTCCTCTATGTTTGAGAGGGGCAGCTCCCTCGTATGATGGGGTGCACTTTTAACCCGAAAGTACATAAAGGAGAAAACACAAAAACTAAAGAATAATAACTAATGAAAACCCCAATAGTAGACATACGAATACAATTTGAGATTTACAATGAATAACAATTACAAAGGGGGTTTAAGCACAAGATATGTTTTAGATATGCAATGATGATGAAAGAAAGACAACAAACCTCGACATATGAAGAAATAAATTGTACTAACATATACAATTCAAGATACCAAGAAATAATATATTTCATCAATTACATATATTTTGGAATGGAAAATCAATGGAATCCACCAATACACAAAAGGATTATCAATTTAACATACGAGAAATTGATAATCATAACTCATCAACACATTCAAGACATGCGAATAAAATGCTTTCTTTGTTATTCTTTTCAAAATATATAAGTCCAAAAGCTTTGAATACAAAATATGAAAACCAAAAATTCTCTAAAATTTCCCAGGTAAAAGTTCCCCTATACAATGCTATCTCTCTCTTGTATTAATAGACCTTTCCTTGAACTACCTTTTTCAGGTTCATGACTAAATGGCTGAAAAGTCACAATCTTACAATCACGACCACCGTGTGATGACATCTTATGGAGACAATCTGTCAAATAATTTTGAGTGCATTGCATACGCTTTCATCTCTGGCATATAACACCTTCACATTTCTTTGGAAGGATTCTGCTAAACAATTAACTTGACTTGTTTATGCTCCAAAGTTTGCATGTATATCTCCATTTACAACTACAACGTTTGCACAACCACAGAGAGTAAAATGTCTTTAAACTAGCCGTTTGCATTTGCTTCGAAACCAATCTCTTTGGAGTTGCCACTTTAATCTACAGAAGTATTCAATGTTAAAGTCCTAGAGGTCCCTAAGTCCTTTCAACAAATCCTTTTCCCGCGGAGCTTGGGATCATTGCCTTTTATCTTTTTATTGATATCTCTTGGATAACTTTATCAAACATATCACATGCTCTGGCTGTCTTAGACACCTTGTCAAGTCGATTCACTCTCTCTCTATGCTTTTACATTGGCATAACACAAAATTCTTCCTTCTACTACAGAATGACGGATGTCCATACACATTATTATGGTGCAGGCTTATCTTTTAAAATAATCTCGAAAATAATTTTGTTTGTGTGCGTTGCTGTCCATGAGCTTTATGAAGCATTTAGTTAAATAGTTCACGTGACTTCCATGCTTCCACATTTTTCACATACCACGATTGTATTCTATGAGATGTTATCTCTTTGAGGCAATCAGTCAAACAGTTCAGGATGCGCTGTTTATGATTTCACATTTGAAAACATGTCTATGGAGCATTTCCAACCGCAATATCTGACAAAACATTTTCACAATAAAACTTGAATAGACATCGAAATGCAATTTCGATGTTTCTCTGATTTGGGTGTTGGCAAAGTGATTTGCTGCTACAAATTATAGATTGGGTTTTCGTGCCAACCATATGCATTCACTTGAAAGCTTGTAAAGCCTCTTCAACAAATTCCGATTTTTGAATACCGTGCATTCATGAGATTATATTTCCTTATGAATCTCAATCTGAAGGTTAGAGTATTCGCACACGTATCTGTCAAAGTATTTCCAACTATAATATCTGACAATAATCCCTCTCCACTATGCTTCGATGAATTTGCATACCCTGTTGCGAGCTTTCCATGGTGACACATGTAGGAGGATGGTGACACATGTAGGAGGAAGTCGGCTTTACAGAAAACAATTGCATTTTTTCGAAGGTTTTGAAAGCCTTTCAAAAGAATCAATCTTCTGCATGTTCTTGCAATCATAGCCCACCGTGAGATGGCATCTCCTTGAGATTCACTGTCAAACTCTTCACTTACCCTGTGATTCTTCAATGTTCTGAATCCTTTGCTCGAGAGTTTCTGACAGCGCACTGGCAGGCAGGATGATGGCAAAAGTGGTGATCTTGGTTTTTGCCGCTGTCAATTTCATTTGCTCGAGAGTTTCTGAAGCCTTTTCAACAAATATCTTGCACATATCCATCGTTACTGTAGCGCGTGACCTCATTTCTTTGAGCATTTTGTCAAACAATTGGCAGCTCTTGTGTATGTTTCCAGCTTGCATGCATGTCTATCACAAAATTTGAATTATAATGCTTAACCAAAAATGGCTTTACACTTATCCATTGCATTCGTTTGAAGATCTCTATTGCACCACATGAAACGACATTTGCTTTGGGTATTCTCTCATACTGTTATCATGCCTCCCCCAGGCTTATACAATTCGCATTCATGCCTACCGCAACATTTAAATTGTGCTTTGACGGATGTCATAACATGTTCCAAACTCCCATTTCGGTGCTCTTGTGCATTGTATTTGTTCGAGAGTTTCTACTACCTTTTCACCAAATTCATTTTTGTGCAGATTTCGCAATGAATGCGTTCCATGAGGAAACCTCGCTTTGAGCATTCAGTCAAACAACTCGCTTGCCTTGTTTATACTTCTACACTCATATTCATGTTTATACTTTTCAATTGATTCATCTTGCATGCCCAATATTCTTTGATGAACGTCCACGGGCTGTTTGAGTACTCAAGAAATTCGGCTTTGCATATGCGTGATCATTTCTAAAGCCATTTCAACAAGTCAAATTAGTGTATATCCTATAATTACTGCATTCCAGGCGATGATATGTTTTCAAGGGATCTCCAGCAAACCGTATTTATGCAACGTCCATGGTTTCACATTTGCCTGCACATTTACTAGACTTGAAAAGTTTTTAAAACCTTTTTAATGCATCCATTTTGTGCAGAACCTGCGACTGAGAATCATCATCAAGCTTTTTTTTCAACACAATGTGAGAATAATGGCAGCATTTGCAGAAACCTCTTGCTTTCCAACTCTTTTAAAGGTTCTTGGAAAACGGGTTACAAGCTCTTGAAACAGAGATTTGAAAGTTCAAAATTTTAACTTCCAAACGTAAAAGTTGGGATATTATGTGTGAAAAGTTAGGATTTGGGGTTTTCAAAGTGTGAAAGTTAAGGTTTGGACTTCTCAAAAAAAAAGGTCCGTAGAGTTAAGGTTTTTTAAAAATTCGCGCAAAAGTTAAGGTGTTGGCAGATTAAATGTAAAAGTTGGTGTTCGAAGTTTCAAAAGTGTGAAAGTTAAGGTTTAAGGTTGTAAAAGTGTGGAAGTTCAGGTTTTAGGAAGACGAATGCAGAAGTTAGAGTTTTCAAGAAATAAGTGCAAAAGTTTAGTATAACTTTGGCACATAAGTTTAAACTTTTAAAACTTATGCATGCAACAAGCGGTTTAGGGACGGTATGAAAACTTTGTTCCTCACGAAGACTTCGCACATCATAATAAATAAAAACTGTCATAGGCAAGGGAAATTGACTTGGAATTTTATACAAGGGTGATTGCGGGAATGAAGATAGGGATCAAATGACAATTTTATGCAGGGAATGCTCGAAAAAATAGGACTTCAAAGATTTTGAACTGGGAAGAACCGACATGATGCAACTCAAATTCGCAGATTTAAAAGTTTAAATTTTCAGTTGCATAAACATGACAACAATTTCATGAATGTTCTTCCCTCTCTTTAGGCTTGCATTGCATGAATTTTCAACGGCCAGATTTTTAATCTCCCAGCCTCTTATTTGGGTTTGCCCTTAATGATTGGGAAGGTTGATAATTCAATGTGGTCTTCTCTTTTGAAAATAATTCAGATAAAGTTGGCATGATGGAAAGGTGCCCTTTTGAGTAATGCTAGTAAACTCCAATTGCTCAATGCCTCTGTTCAAAGCACCTCTATTTAACTTCTATATCTCTTTTACATGCCTATTTCTTGGACTAAGGAACTCAATTATATTAAAAGTAGATTCTATTGGTCATGATTAGAGTAGAAGAATTGTAGAAATGGAGAGATGGTTTATTAGGGAAATATCATTTGGTCGCTGGGTGGGTGGGGAACTATCCGTTCCAGGTTTCCTTGTGAATTAGGAGAAGGTTTGGACTAGCAAAGAGGTGGGGGAGCTTAATATCAAAGATTCTTATTCATTGAACTCGGTTCTTATCTCTAAAGTTAGTTGGAGGTTTATTTCAGAGTCTTTTAACCAATCAAGTGTGATAAAAACTAAATATTTGCAAGGTAGAGATGAAAGGGGTTTCCTTTTGGATGATCCCTTACCCTATGATTCTCATAGTTGAATCAATATTATTAAAACAAAATGATTTTTGAGTAAAGGTACTTTCTACAAAATTGGTAATGGTGACCATATTCACTTTTGGAAAGATCTTTGGGCCTCTCCCATTTTGTTAGAATTTTATCCTATTTTGTCTAGCTATTGGGAAGGATTTAATCAATACGCTTAGAATCTTTGTAAAGGATTATTGAGACACGTCTTCTTTGCCCCCCTCATAGAGGATTAACCCTTTGTGGTTTGATCCTTCTATCTGTATTGTGGCTATGGAACTCCTCAAGGTTTTAAACAATATGAGATTCTATAGAACCCATTCTTAAGATAATCTAGTTTGGCCTTCTTCTAAGGATGGGAACTATTTGATCAAGTTAGGTTTCAACCTCTTGGATCCTCCTTTGCCTTCCCAGTTTAAGTGGATGAATATTTGGAGGTCTAAACCTATCCCAAAATTCCATTTCTTTTGGTGGATAACTTGTCACAAAAAAATTTCTTACTATTGATAACCTACAAAAGAGAGGAATTCAACTGGTGAATAGGTGCATCTTATGTGAAAATGCTAAAGAAAGTATCAACCATCTTATGTTCTGCTGTTAGTACTCTTGGAATATTAGACATAAAATTATGAGTCCTTTCTCTTTGTATTGGATTTGGCATAGATATCCCAAGCTAGCCTCAAATTGTGGGTGCTCTTGTATTCTCACCCTTTAATTCTTGAGTTATGGTGGCAGGGTTTCCTTCATACAAGGTGGAGTATTTGGAAAGATTAGAACAATAGAATATTCAAGAATAGGAAGGTTTAGTGGGAAGCCTTAGTTTTTTTAGTCATTAGTAATACTAGGGAAACCACCAAATTATACCTTTTTGTCTATAAACATAAGAATCCGCCTTCTACTCTTGAGTTGGTTATTGCTAAAATTTGGGGGATATTTAAGTCCCTTTCTCTTTTTTTCTCCCTTATTATTGGTTTTAAATGCCCCTCCTACACTGACTGGCTAAATTTAATTTTTTATGTCTCATCTAAAGGGAATTTGGGTTCTGTGGGCAGCAGTGGCATCATAGGAGATGAATTTGGCAATCTTGTGCTTGACTACGTGGTCAACTTGGGAGTTTAGACTTGCAACTTTGTTGAGGTGGTAGATTCTTTTCATGGTATATCTCTGGCCAAGGACAAAGGTTTTCAAAAAATCTTTGTTGAAGGGTTCAAAAAAAGTCATCATTATGCTTCATGATAAGGCCTCCCCAAGTCGGTTCATGAATGATTTAGTTATTGAATCCCACCATATTATTTCTACTTTAGAACACCTATTAGATTGTCCAACACCCTTAGGAAAGGGAATAGGTTGGCTGACAAGTTGGCTAACCTGGGTCCCATTAGTAGTTTTTTGTAAAGATGGAATTCTTTACAAGATCTCCTAGATGACATTCATTCATGATTTGAGATAATCTAAGCACATATGTGGTTTAAATATGTACAGGTTGCCATTTTAATTATGCCCCTTTTCATTGAATCTCTTGCCATCATTACACAACAGGGGGATATGACTATTAGTTTATGGAAATGGACTATTTTAAAAAACTTTTTACAAGATTTTCCTCTTTTTCTCATTTTGAAATTTCCTATTCTGGTCACTTTCAAGTTATTTAGTCCTATTGTGCCCTAGCCTACCATGGGAGGTGACTTAATTTAGATAATTATGAGACCTTTAAAAAAGATGAGGTCCTTTGGCCCATTTTTGAGAGGGGGAAATTTACCTCCTACATTGAGGCAATGAAAGGTCATGACCCCTCTCTTTCTACTTAGTTTGGACATTCTTGGAATGATGGTAGGGTTTGTAATAGGGGGTGTCTTTCACTATGTCAATAGAGCTCATTTTGGTTGTTGGGTTGAAGATGTTGCATTCCCTAAGAAGCCCAAAGGTAACTATAAGGAGGAGTTAAGCATTTTTTGGTGGGTGGTGAAAAAATCGCTCATCTACAAATCCCAAGAGAATGGAAGGATGTTGCTATGATCCTGATTAAGTATGTGAATCTTGACAATAGATATAAAAGGTTCCACTTTCAAAATTTTCCTATGCTTAACCATTTTAGGCATGGGGTGAAGATGAATTCTCCTTTCTAGATTTTCTCTTCTCTATCTGAGTTGATTGTGGTGGCCAAGTTGAAGGATGTGTTACTCCTTCACCAAGGGTTGATCCTTAGACTATATAATTCACATTTGAGTATGTTGTTAGAGTATTCGGGTCTTTACTTGATTAATTAAATAATATTTGTTTAATTATTTAAGTTCCCTTTATCTCTTTTACACTTAAGCTAACTTTAGGTGCAAAATAATTAATTCTTTTATTAATTATTATGTGCAAGCCTAGGTTTTCCTTTTTAGGGCTTCTTGACCTATTAGAGGTTATCTCTTTTCTTTGTATTCTAAGATTAAAGATTATCACATTACACATTTTGTGAATATTGAGCTCTCATCTTTTTGAACATATTTTTTGTGTATTGGTTTTTCTATTATTTCCTTCCTTGCTTCTCCTTGTAATAGGTTATTCAGCTTGCAGAGATCATTTGGGCCCCTGTGGTGTTGTATTGGCCCCCAATTCAACCCTTCCTTGGAATATATAATTAATAAATTACATAAACAACTACTTATATTCAGGAAAAAAAAAACCTAAACCATATGTTCAATTCCTTAATGTTTGTAATTATATGAAAGTTATTTTATAGAACTCTATTTGATAGGTTTATGGTATATTGTATTAGTTTATGAAGTGTTAAGAGAATGGTTTTCTATGGAATTGCCTCCAATCCAACAATTTACTTGATAGACAATTGGAATTGCTTGAGGGTCCTATCAATTCTTAAAAGAATGTAACTAAGTGGGTTGGTGCAGTTTAGAATGCTTATACCCTTTGGTATATGTTGCAATACTTGTTGGGAACACTATTGGACATTGATCATATTTTAATGTATAGATATACTAGAATTCTAACATATAAATCTTCCTATCCTTGCTTTCATGACTTTCTATTGGAGATAAATGAGTGATCTCTGTATGGTAAATTATTTAACTTGTTAAACTTATTAAAAAAATATGGTTTATAATATGTCAGTTTATCAAATTTTATTTTTTATCATTTAGCTTGTATTTTAAAGTTATCATAATTTTGGTGAATTTTAAATATACTTCCTCTTGCAAAGGGTTTCTATTTTCTCTTAAAGTAAAAATGGTTAACACATTTGTCTTGTAAGTTCACTTGATGAGAATTGTTCGATTTATACCTTTACTGACAATTCATCCAATTTAAATATTTGTAAAAAATAGACCAAAAGTTTTCCTAATTCAACTTCCATGCCTCTTTGGTGTACCCATTGCACACCATGGTGCAATTGTTAGTTGTATTTAATTACACTTTGTTGTAACATTTGACCTTTACTTTATTATCTAAGCTATTTATCACTTCAATGATTTCATTTATTTAATTAACTTAAAACAATGAATTAAGATGTGATAAAATCCTTATAAATAAAATGCTTTGATAATTATGTTATTATTTTTCATAATATTTATTAATATAATATATTACTTAATATTATAGTATAACTACTAATTTACATAACATGATACACAAACCAAATTTGTTATACTTACCTTACACCCAATTCCCATTCTTTCTATTTTCATATTATATTATATGACTCTTTTGTCATTTTCAAAGCTTTAAGTCTTAATAGATGGCATAATCAAGAAACATATGATCATTGTGATCAATTTTAATCAAACAATATCTACAATCCTTAAAAAAAATTTAAAATTTTTACTAATGAGAAATAATATTGGATGAGAAATAAATGAGTAGAGACAAGACAATGATATTAACGTGCATATATATACATGTATGTGGCTTTTTGATAGACCAGGGGAAGAGATTTCTATGAGATATTTTGACAATCAAAGTAGTCCATTTTAAGTATAGGGTAGTAATTTTCTCAGATCCATTACATGCATAAGGAATCCCCAAACCATGACACAAAATACATCTATTTTAGAAACTTCAGTGAAAACCTTGAGTGACAACCAAGAGGATTAGGTATGGTTTATAGAAAAATTATATCGAATTTATTGAGAATCTTGAAAATATTATAGCAATTCCAAATCAGGAAACTGTGTTTTCAGGTGATTCCATCCATGGATGAGACATCTCCCAAGGAAGATGGAAAGCCATGATAACATGGTCAGTGGTAAATTACATATTAAATCTAGAGAATGTCAGTCAATTTTAAGTGTTTAGCATTTTTAAGTCTAGTTAGCATACAAGATTTAAGAAACAAACAATATTTAGTCAATCTCCAAATTTTATGTCTTGATATTGTAATAATTGACAAGTTGGAGATATTTTTAATTAACAAATTGGATGGGATGCCTAAAAGTTATAAGCTTTAATTGATCTTACCATTATGAATAATGGTTTTTTTAATGTTCTTTGTTAGGAAAATGTTTGGATTTGTTGGGGAAGGGATTTAATATTAATATAGATATTTATATTAATGAAGGAATTATTTTATTTACTTAAAATTTATTTTAGTTTATTTTTGAACTATTTTATTTTATATAGATGAAGATATAAATTTATATATATTTTTTGAAAATATAATATTTATTATTAAATATTAATATTTATGGTTGTCAAATGTAAGATAAAGATAAGAGTTTCCGCTACATATTCATTCAATTACACTCCATCTCTTATTGTTATTGTAGAATGTCTCTCCAAATTAATAAAAAGTTTACTTGCATTTATAAGTTCTATTCATCCTATTTGATCTCTAAGAAATATTGTACATTAGCACGTGTACTATTTGAAAGTGTAAGTAACGTGTCCATAATAAATTAAAGGCAATTTATTAAAATTAATTTTCTTTTTTTTTTAATTTCTTTATAAAAAACTAGCACTTGCACCTTAACGAGGTGCAAAGGTTACACTGATAGTTAGATATAGTTTGGGTAATTTATTTAGAGGGTCGAAAGGTCATATGAAATTAAAAATGTCATTATTAGGACTAATTGTATACAATATAAGTAGAGTGAATTTGAAATGTGGACATAACTAAATATGAATGTTTTAAAACAACTAAATTAAGAGATCAAATTACATATAATACATTTGTTGTTGACATTTGAGAGATCTTCTATATAGATAGTACAATTGAGGGAAACATACAAACACATTATTAACTTCGAGGATATGTAGGATTGTTAATCCTTTGTCTCATCCTCCAAAATGTTTTTGCTCTTTTTTTTTCAAGATGTCGAGCAAATGCTTCATTGTAATTGAGAATAAGTCTATTGGTAGGAAACACTTTTATGCCATATTCAAGCAATTGATTGTTCAAAATGGTAGTGATCAATCTCCCTAGAAACCTTGTAGCATGTGTACAATAGGAGACCATGCTTGTCTAATAGTATGGCCATAAAAGTATGATTAATTTGATCAATTCTTGATTTTAGGATCCTAGGGTTGTTAGAACTTTGCATGTACCAATTATTAAGCTAGGTTCTATTAACAAGATCAATGCTTTTAATTATTCCTTAAAAAGATAGGTAGATAAAAATTAAAAATTTGGTCACCTTTTATGTATTGGTTGTCAGTCGATTCGATGTGGTTTTTGTAGCATAGAGTCTTGATATTGACTCCTTGTAGATGAGTTCGACATGTCTCAAAGTAAAATTATATGGAAGAGAAATGATTAAAACTAAAATCGGCGCTTCATGAAAAATTAGAGAAACTATGAGGGAGGTAGTGCTAAGAGTTTTGTGTCTTACTTATTTTAGAGAGATAGCTATTATAATCGGGCTTCCTATTTTTTCCTCATATTTGTGTATGGATTGTTTTGCATTTATAGTATTGGTCGAAGGAGAATATTGGTTAAATGCAAAGGTCATTTAATGAATTGACTCTAGATATAGTTGTATATGTTAGCTCTTATCTAAGTTCCCTTTTTCCAATATCGATTGTGGCTTTTTGCAATGTGAGACATTGGGATTTGTGTATGGTAATAGCCCATGCCATTGTGAGTGGTATTTTTCTTCAACTGCCAAACAATATAGGTATTATCTTAAAACCTCGGTAAGTCAAGCGAATCCATACAAGATTCCTTTCGAGTATGCATTGAGTTAACTTAATCTTTCATTTGTAATATCTGGAGCCCTTTTGATTAAATGACTATATTACTTCCAAAATCTAACAACTCAACCTTACCCAAACCTAATCCCCATTCACAAATGTCTGAGTACTAGGGACAACTTTGTCCCTAGGCTACCTACATACCCATTTTAGCTTGGGATCAAGGCATATAATATGTAGTTCTAGTTTCTATCTATGTTTAATGTAAACTATTTGGTGGCTACACAAGTATTTTTAGGGTCAATGTCCTAGATAGTTTCTCTGCGGTTGCTACCCATGATGGCAACTCTATAGAAAAAAGGCTCAAGGTGGTCTTTTTCTTATGGCCTAAAAAAATTAAGTCCTATTTCCTATGATTCACATCACCCTTGAACCCTTATCATTCATTGAATTTTCATCAAGATAAATAAATTCTCAAAATCATCACACAACCAAACCCTAATGGGGTTTTCTAAAGTTTATTTGAACAAATGTTAGTTCATTTAAAATTTATCTTTTTAGATTATCGATCCAAAAGGGATTACCCACCCCTTGTATTTTAACTTCCAAATGACCCTTATTTCTCCCCAACAATTTATAGGGGTGATGCCATAGAAATCATTGTTGTAGCTTTATTAGGCATTAAGTGCAATAGTTTAACACAATGACATTACTTGTAAGTGTGACCTAGAGGCACCAGAGATACTGAACATTGCTAAGTTTTTGGTTTCATTCCTCTTTTTTAGTTGTCTAACTAATAATTCAACTATAATTTCATGAAATCATAAATAAAGAATTATACAGAAACAACTATCAAAATGAAACTATTACATGTAAGGAATTATTGCTTGAAATTTAAAACCAAGATATGAATTTTACATAATTGAAAGGAAAATTTGTTGAGAATGAAAATAAACAAATCAACTACTTGGAAATTATTAAAAAGGGAGACTATTAAATGTAACTTCTTGAAAGGTAACTTGCATAAAGAAATAATATCCAACTTTTGATTTGAGGGAAATTTTAACTAAACATTAATTCATATTGCTTGAAATGCATACATTTTTATAGGGAAACTAAACACATTTACTTGGAAGGTTAATTATTTTAATCCTTAATATTTTTACTAAATGAAGGATATTGAATGGTTATTTTTTTGATGGCTAATTATAATAAAGAACTTAAGTGTTTGAAAGCATTGAATGTCTTGAAGGGAATCTATCTACTATTTTAAACTAAATAGTGATACTTAATGGAAGGAACCAATACTTGGAGGTAAATTCATCTAGTTTAACTTGTACAAAGGTGTTATGCATTTCAAGAAGGGTTATGTTTACCAAGGTATATCATAGATGCACTTATCTTTTTTTTCTTTTTTCTTTTTTAATAAATTAGTCTAATTTATTTTATACTTGGAGATTTACTATTATATCAACATCTAAAGAATAGTTAATCCAAGGTAAATGAGGCAATTATTACTTTGTTTGATTATCCATTCAAACCATAGGTGTTATTTAGTCATTATTGTTGGAATCACCATTGTCGTTATGCCAAAAGCTCGAGTTGTCAATGAATAGGAGAGCGGAAAGAGACAAGGATCCAACTGGGGTTCCGTGAACTTCTTTTAAGGAGACCACATGGTGACCTCCTGGGATTCAAACCCATAACCTAAGGCTCTGATACCAATTGTTGGAATCACTGCTACCATTACACCAAAAGATTGAGTTGTTAGTGAACGAGAGAGCGAACATAGAAAAGGATCCATAGGAGGCAGGAGGAAGAAATGTCATGAATCCCAAGGAGGTGTTGACTCACTAGCCAACAATTATGCCCCTCATAATGTTGATCTATTTTAAACCATTAGGATTCTTTTTCCATCTTTGAAGAGAAAATAAAATCTTTAGAAAATTTTTGTTTGGAAAGAAAGTCTAAATTTGCAAATTAGATTTCCATTTGATAATCTTCATTAATTAATGCTATGAGATTTCCACAATCCATGTTGTAATTCTATTCTTTATTTCTGGATTCGATTGTGTATGCAATTTTTATCATCAATGTTTCGAATCAAACTCTGTGATTCATCATCAGGATGAAAGGAATTCCCAGGAGATGAAAGATAATGAGTTGCAGATTTGAGAGAGAATATAAAGAGATGTGGGGAAGGAGAGGGCATGAGGATCAAGGAAGAAAAAATCCAATAAATAAAATAAATTAAAAAAAATTAAAACTTTTTTTTATATTTAATAATCCAATTTGTCACACCCCTTGTTTTTTAGAAAGATAACATTTGAAAAATAAATCCTTTTTAATTAATTTTTATAAAATTAAATTAAAATTTAATTTTAATAATGTATATAAATTTTAATTACAAACTTAAATTAGAAATAATTTTTAACTATCAAAATTTTAAAATAATAATTGATATATATATATATATATATATATATATATATATATAACATAAAAAAGAAGGGTTTCATACAAAAATGAAATTAAATAATAAGCATATTTATATATACACATTTTTTTTGAAAAATCTTAACTTGCTATTCTAAAAACTTAAAACTTTGATGAAAACAAACCAAGTATGTCCTTTTCACATAAGCTCTGAAGGAATTTTTGTTTTTTAGAAGGGAAGAAATAAAACTTCTACATTATCTAACCTATTTTTTTTTTTAAATCCACTTTTAGATTTAAACAAAAATATCCAAATCCTTAAACTACATTTATCCTCTAAATTTCCCCCCAAGAAATTGCAACATGCACCCCCCCACCTTTTCCATTTTTTTGAAATAAATACACAAGTATCTATTGAGTGAAAAGAAAGAGAAGATGGGAACCTTGACCTGCAAGAAGATTGAAATCTTGTTGTTGAGTCAAGTACCTATTTCCAACTATCCTCCAACTTCTTCTTGAACCTTGATAAGGATCTCCTCCAAAGAGATTCTAAAATCCTACTTCGTACTATGAAATTCATTCACATAAATTTCTCCTACGCAACTAACATAATTTCAATACAAATATCTTAAGAAATTCAAAGACTAAACTTGTTAAATAACAATGGCCTCCATTTTTGAAAATCTAGTATCCAATATATAGAAATTTGTGAGGCATTTTATTTTTGAAAATAATTAATATTTAAGAGATTCTTTTCCCAAAATAATTCCGTGGAAAACTATTATTGTCATATTCTATGACCCATATTCCTTATGACTTGTCATAGTGGGGTTATTACTTGTCCATTATTCCCTCAAATTTGAATTGCCCTGTTTTTCAAATTTCTTTCTCTTGTTGTGCCATGTGTCTAGGCTTTCTCTAATTTTTCCTACACCATGTGCTCAATTTATTTGTTGAGTAATTTAGTAATTTTCCCAATGAAACTAACTATAAATTGATAACCTGGTGTGTGTGTCATCTTTTATCATTTATTGAAATAAAAATTTCAACCTTATTCCATTTAATATTTCTAACTAATATTACTCATAAAATCAATAGTAATAATAATAAGTTTTATTAAGGTCTAAGAAGAGGGTTATGACAAAATAGGAGAAAGATCTTGCATATTTGAGTAGTATTGTTGTCTCTAGCTCTAGAGGTCATTTAATGTAGGTGTGTAAGTAGTTAGACTGGATTTGGATTTCTCTTTTGTTCTTGTTATTCAATGGAACACTTTTTGTCCAACATTCGAACATGTGAGAGGTCGATTGCAAATGACAAGGGGCAATTTTTGAAGCATATGACATGTTTCATGCACTCCCATATCACACTTTGCCACAATCTCTATCATGAATTTTTGATATGATGTGAGAGATGGATGATCTTCTTTTTGAGTTGTACATAATCTTGTCAGCATATTAGTACAAGTCTTAGATATTCTCTCTTCTTTTGAGGCATACTTGGAAATGTATTTTAGAACAAGTTCTCGTGAGATAACAAGTTGGCAATCTATGTTGGCTCCCCGCTCAAAATTTGGGGGTTGTATGTTTAACCTATCATCGTTTCTTGCAGGCTCATAACTTTTTTCCCAACATTATCACATGACAAGGTACAAACAATCTATTCTTCCCATGGAGCTTTGTATCGTCATTCTAGTTTTTTCCCCATTTTTTGTAAGAATGTTGCCTCTCTACATTTTATAAGCCTCTGTATATGCTTAATTATGTCTTCGTAGTCATTAGAGGGATCTATAGAAAATATGATCTCAACTGTGTTGAGCAAGCATGTATCGTCTAGTAGAGACCGATATATTGTGTTGTTTCTGCATGATGCATCACAAGAATTCCTAGAACTAACATACACATGTCAACAAATCTTCTTTCTCTTTCAAGTTCTACATTGTTCAGTTTTATCCATATCTAGTGCATTTTAGAGCCAAAGGAACCCATGTATATGTGCAGTACAGGTGTATGTTTCCATTCATATCTATACCAATAGTCTTTTTTGCTGAGGAGTTTCTCAATGACTTCCTCGAAAAAATATTGGAAATCATTCATGTAGGTATTATGATGTGACATGGGGATTATTGATTATGAAATATCTAAGCAGTGTTTATTTGATTGCATCTGCACAACCACACCATTTGAAATTAGTCCTCATATATTTGACCACTTTGTGTCTATTGCACTTAATATGAAGAATAGAGTGGGTCATCCTATTTGGTTGATCATGTTTGTTAGCTTAGAACAACACTTGTTCCAATATGGCCTTGTGCCTCTCATGGAGGATCTTTACATGAGCTCCTCAACTAATTGTGTGTGTCACAACCCTCATCTATCACTTTTTGATTCAAATACAATTCTATTATGTTTTTGCTTAAATTACTTAAAATGATTCAATAAATGTTATAAAAGAATAAAATGAACACACACATGCACACACACTTGGAGAATATAATTATTTTTATTTATTTATTTATTTTCCACTCCCAATTATGGCACATGTTGTAGGAAGAATAAGAAGCTTCTAGAGGAATCTCCTCCACTTTGCATGTAACTCCCCCACTAAGTTTAATCAATTTACATGAGTCCAATATTGGAAAAGAATCTCCTTTTCAATAAAAATTTTCTAGATAGTGGAAGGGAGGGATTTTTCTTATAAAATGATATGCAAGTTTGAAAGAAGGGGGTTGATTATGTTTTGAAGGAAATTTCCCAAGTTTTTCTTTGGTAGTCTCATTTTTGTTGCAGGATTTTTAAGTTTTTGTTTGAAGGATCTCTCTAAAGTTGCAAGGAAGGATCAAAGGATAGCTAGAAGAATCAACATCAAGCTTCTGTAAACCAAGTTCTCTCCTTTTGTCATATGAGGAATTTGTATTTATCAAAAAATATATGTAGCTTCTAGATTCTTTAGTTGAATATAGTTTTCTGAAAGAAATCATTTGATTATTTGCTAGATAGGAAGAAAATCTATTTGTTTTGTTTATAGAATTGTAGTGATATAATTCTTTCTCTTTTTAAATACAAATGCAGACTTCTCTTGCATATTTTATTTAATCTATTTAAAAGGTAGAAAAGCAAATTTCTGCTTTTCTGTTTTCTCTTGAAAACTAGAGATGATATTGAATATAAAAATAAATAAATCTCTCTCTCTCTATGAATGAATAAATAAATCTCTTCTTCTTATTTAGGAATAAAAGGTAGCTCTATTATTTATTTTATTTAGGAAATATTCACATAATCTTGCTTTTTGTTTTTCCAAAGATGTAGATCTGTGCAAAAATCATATTTCCTTTATTTTTAAATCTCTTTTTTGAGATTAAAACTCTTCCCTGTATGATTTGAATCTTAATCCTTATTTCTTCCCTCAAATTCATTTCTCTGGCTCTTCGAATAGAAATCTGAAAGAAAATCTCTCTGTGAATATGAGTTGAAATTGAAGAATATATCTCCTTGTGAATAAACCTTTGTGTTATTCATCCCTGTGAATGAATCTTTACTCTCATTTGATTTCATGATTATTTTTATATGTAGAAATAAATCTCTCTATGAATAAGGAAATAAATCCCTCTTTGTAAATATTAGCTCCTGAAATCCTTCCTCTGAAAGCTTTGTTTAACTCGGCATAATCATCTATTTTTCAATTATCTATACATAGCTGGGAACGAATTAATCTCCCTGGGTTGTTTCATCTCTGTGATTAAATTCATATTCACATAAAATATTCCTTTTGTTATATTTATATCTCTCTTATATTGTAAATAGACTGGAAATAAAATAGAAATATATAACCACATTTATATATATATTATTAAATTTATATCAAACGAAAATGAACATATTAAACATTGCAAGCAATTTTAATTTTGAAATCACGTCATTCAGAATTTATGAGTATCGAGCGGCATGCAGGCTAGTGGAAGCAGTTTAGTAACTGCCAGGGAAGTGGTACCCTCCACTTCCCTTGCGATCACTATCACAACAATAGCCACAGGGTAGTGGAGGGGACCACGGGGTCCCCTCACCACTGCGGGCCTGCTTTTGTAGTACCTGCAGTGGTGATGGGACCCATGGGTCCCACTCCTACTTCCTCCCTTTCATCTTTTTTTTTCTTAAATGCCATTTCAATTAAATTCATGGCAATTTGTATAATGTTAATTTTTCTTTATATATAAATTTTAGTTTAATAAAAATTTTAAACTTAGATAAATTTTTAGATTTATAATTAGTTTTAGCAAATTTATAAATTGTAAATTAAATTATACCTTCTTAAGATCCACTTAGCAATTTATCCATGTCAATATGATTTGAAGCTAAATTCTATTTTTGGGACTAGTGACTTTATAGGTGATATTGTTGCATGTAACTTCCACTACCTTCGCCTCATGCAAATTCCTTACATTGATTACATTTATTGGCCTTTCCATCTCCATGCAAGTTACATGTTTAATTATTATTATGCATGTTTCCTAATTGTTATTATTATGCAAGTTATAATTCAAGTTTTGAATAATAAATAATTCTCGTTATGGTTTTTATTCCATGTAATTCATCAAGTAGTTAATTCAATTAATTGAGCTTCGCAATGTTTAATTATACGCAGTCAATTCATAATTATTTTCAAGTATGATGTTTATCATAAGTTAGAAAATTAAATAAAAGATGTTGGAAAACCAAAACCTAGCAACATTCGGTATATATAGTGCCTTTGGGTCATGCCTACAGGTAATGCCTGGTGGCATTATAACAGACAAGGAGAGATTGTTGGCATTTCAATAAGGATATTGAGAAGGTTGTCGATGATTATGAATATAACTAACTAAGGATGTTTACTGTCTTAATATTATTATTTTGTCATTGATGTCAAGAAATTGATTTTCTAATTCAGTTTGATGTTGCCATATCTTGAGAAGTATGATTTGATGAGTATAAAGATGTCGGTAAAAGAGACAGAAAGAATATGATGAATAAGGGGAGAAATAAGTTATTCAATGGGAAACTATTACCAAGTTAGACAATGATGAGATCATTATGTTTAGATTGTTTTGATATCATACGTATGTTATTGACTGTAAGGTTAATACTATACTATGTTACCGAGAAAAGAACCTAGTCGGTAAACCCTAAGGAACCTAGTCGATAAACCCTAAGGTTATCGCTATCGGTTAATGAAGGCGGTATGTCTACCGAGTGAAGTTTAGTATTTATCGAGTTGCAACCGAGTAATAACAGAATGCATTGAATGAATAAAAGCATTATTTAATGAATGAAGCTTATGAGCTGGCTATGATTAAATGATTGGTATGCCATGAATAAAGTTTGTTAAAGAATCTATGGCAAAGGAAAATTGGCAGGAAGATCTACAGCTCAGATTGAACCGCAATACCTAGAACAAGTTCCAAGAAATGTATGCAAGTTCCAAGGCGGGGTAAAATGTTTCAGATTGAAGGATACATTGAACTTGGTCAAAGTTTGAAGATCTGATGGCTATGATTGATCATGGGAAATATGATCAAGGAGATTAAGTGGTTGGCAAATTGTTTATAAATAAGGAATTGTTGATAAACAATGTATGCGGGCAAGTGTATGCACAGGGGATGCTACATAGTGATTACCGAGCACAGAAGCTTGAAGACCTATTTGTATAACAGAGTATAGAGCCCAGTAGATGGACAAGATTAGTCCTATTATATTGAGCAAATAAGAATCTGCTTTAGCATTTTAGATGTGAAGTTGCAGATAGATTTTTATTATTATTATTTTGTGAAGTGACAGAAAATCTCTTAACCGAGTGGACTTAACAGTCTTATTTGTAAAACCCTCTAGCAAGGTGACATTCTGATTGAGTGTTTGAAATCTTTTAACAAGGTCACTTCTAACGAGGTGAAGATCCTAATAGATCTGAGGGAAATCCCTTAATCAGGTCACATCTAGCAATGTGTTTGTAATATTTAACAAGATTTGCTTTTAACCGAGCATACTCTAGAAGAGTATATTTCTTAGTGGGTATGAAATCCCATAGTGGTTTTTCCCTATTTGGGTTTCCATGTTAAATCTGGTGTTATGAGTGTTATGATGTTTATATGCTTTTGAGTTTGCATGATTAGCAGTTTTTTGTTATATTACTGAAGTATATGTTACCAAGGTTGAATCTATTGTTTTTATGGAAGATTAAGTTTGTATGATTCACCCCCCCCCCCCAACCTCATCTTATTAGCTTGGCATCTGTACTTAATATTAAATATCAAAACTATCAATTGGTATTAGAGCTTTGGACTCCGGAAGAAAAAGCTTAAAGGTACTTGAGGCAAAGATCCAAAGATGTATAAGAGGGATGCACCAAAGCTGAACAAGTCAAGTTTCTCTACATGGCAGAAAAGGATGAAGCTGCACCTATCAGGAGTTGGAGAATATGTTGTATATTATTCAGAGAATGATTTCATCACACTGAGCACCTATCCATTGAGAATGGAAGAGATAAAGGCAAAGTAAGAACATATCCAAGCAATGATTGAAATAACATCTGCTATGACCGACTTAGAGTTTAATGATCTAGAAGGCTGCAATGATGCAAAGGCAATGTGGGGACAAGCTCATATCTATGTATGGTGGAGATGAACATGTTCAAAGAGCAAAAGTGGATAGTCTAAGAGGACAACTTGAATCTATGAGGATGAATGAAGGTGAGAACATAACCCAACTTACAATACAACACTAAAGGAGATTGTCAATCAAATCAAAGGAGCAGGGGGAACTATTGAAGAAAAGGATATAACAAGTTGTTAAGAACCCTTCTACCGGCTTATGCAATATGAGTCTTTGCAATCAATGAATTGATGTCTGTACCCAATATGCCAGTTTCCTTAGATGCTACTATTGGTAAGCTACATGCATTTGAGGTAAGTAACTTTGATAACAGTGGGTCATCAGTAAATAAATTTGAATCTGCATTTAGTTCTTTTCATATTGGTGAATCTTATGATTACAATGATAGAATGAGTAAGTACACTAAAGGGGATCACAGTGGAGCAAGTGAAAGATTTTGCAAGAACATGGAGGAAGTACACAAACTATACGACGAAATCAGAAAGCAAGAAGAAATTGAAGCACTATTAGCTAGAAGGTTACCGAGAGGTAAAAGTAAGTATAAAGGAAAACTACCTTTGAAATGTTTCAATTGTGATAAGATAGGACATATGGCTTCTAACTATCTTGACAAAGATTCTACTGAAAAGAGAGATTACCAAGATGATAGACAGAAAGATAATCATTACAGAGGACACTGAGACTTCAGAAGAATAGATAGAAAGTCATGCTTAATAGCCGATGAGGAATCCAATGATGATAAATTAGATGAAACTGATACAGAGGAAGTAGTTTATGTGGCTATCAAAGATGGATCAGATGAAGAAAGGTATGAAGAAAAAGCCCTAATATCTCACATAAATACTAGTGATTCTTGGATCATAGATAGTGGTTGCTCACATCACATGATAGGTGATAAACACAAGTTTGTTATGTTAGAAGACTATGATGGAGGATATGTAAGATTTGATAATGATGCACCATGTCCGATAAAAGGTAAAGGATCCATAACACTTCTTGACAATGCAAGATGCAATGTTGTTTATTGGGTTGAAGGTTTGAAATACAATTTGTTGAGTGTAGCACAGCTAAACAATACAAGATACCAAATAGAATTTCATAAAGGAATTGTCAAAGTTAATGACAAGCATGGAAAGTTAGCTACTATCGGGACACAAACAAAAGGTAACACATTTCACCTTGAATCAACTCAGAATAAATGTCTGTATGCAAAGATAGATGATACCTGGTTATGGCATAAAAGGTTTTGTCATGTAAATTTTGATAATCTGATCAAAATAAGCAAGAAGCACCAAGTAAGAGGTCTACTGAGTCTTGGAAAACCTGAGAATGCTATGTGTGGAGGATGCCAGATGGGTAAAATGACAAGATCAAGCTTTACAAGTAAATCCTACACTTCCAAGGGAATTTTAGATCTTGTGCACACTAATCTTTGTGGTCCTATGAAAGTTCAAAGTTATTATGGTGATAAATATTTCATATTATTTGTGGATGATTATTCAAGGATGATGTCAGTTATGTTTTTAAAAGAAAAATCAGAAGCTTTTCAAATGTTTAAATGGTACAAGGCAAGAGTTGAAAATGAAATAGGAAGACAACAGAAATGTCTTAGATTAGATAGAGGAGGAGAGTTCAGATCTGATGAGTTCAACTTATTCTACAATGATCATGGTATAAAAAGACAAGTCTCTACACTGAGAACTCCACAACAAAATGGAATTGCTGAGAGAAGAAACAGATCTATTATGGATTGTGCCAGAACCTTGATGATTGAAAAGAAAGTGCCACAAACATTTTGGAGAGAAGCAATAAGCATAGCAATTTACACCCTAAACCGAGTACAACTGAAGAAAGGAACTTTAAAGACACCATATGAAATCTGGTATGACAAGAAACCTAATGTAAGTCATTTTAAAATCTTTGGAAGTAGATGCTATGTACACAAAGATGATAGAAATGGCAAGTTTGATCAGAAAAGTGAAGAAGGAACATTTCTTGGTTATTCTTTTAGAAGTAAAGCATTTAAATTCTAATCAAATCATCTAACAAAATAGTAGAAAGTGCAAATGTGAAAATTGATGAATTTGCAGAAAGAAATGATGAAGGAAATTCCAAAGAACCAGAAGATTATGATGAATTTGTCTATGTTCAACCGACAAGTCTTATCGAGAAAACTGCAGAAGGAAATGAAGAAAATATTCAGTTATCGAGTGATGAAGAAGATCATACAGAGCCTACCGAGCTTGTATTAGCCAAGTATGTCAGAAGAAATCATGCATCAAGTCAGATTATAGGAGATAAGGATGATCTAGTGATGACAAGGAACAAACTGAGACCGAACACATGTCTGATATTTGAATTTGAACCAAGAATAATGAAAGAGGCATTTAACAATGAAGATTGGATAAATGCTACGACAGAAGAGATTGATCAAATCAAGAAGAATGACACATGGACACTTGTCCCAAGACCGAAGGACAAAAATGTAATCGGTACAAAGTGGATTTTCAGAAACAAGCTGAATGAAAAAGGTGAGGTCATTCGAAATAAAGCAAGACTAGTTTGCAAAGGTTATGCACAAGAAGAAGGAATTGATTATGGTGAGACTTTTGCACCTGTGGCAAGACTTGAAGGAGTAAGAACATTGTTGGCATATGTTGCTTACAAGAATTTCAAGGTATATCAAATGAATGTCAAATTTGCATTTCTGAAAGGTATATTGGAAGAAGAAGTTTTTATTGAACAACCTGAAGGATTTGTTGAAGACAAGAATAAAGATCAGGTATCTAAATTTAACAAAGATTTATATCATTTGAAACAAGCACCTAGAGCATGGTATGAAAGATTGTACTCTTATTTAATCAAGATTGGTTTTATAAGAACAAGTGAAAACAACAATATGTACATGAGCAATGATGAAAATGGAATACTGATCTTAGCCATATTTGTTGATGATATTATCTTTTGTGGAAATGACTCTCTATGTAAGAACTTTGGAAATGAAATGAGAAAAGAATTTGAGATGTCATTAATTGGTGAGATAAAGTATTTTATAGGTTTACAGATACTGCAAATGAAAGATGAGATTTTCATTACTCAATCCAAGTACATAAAGGAAATCTTGAAGAAATTTGGAATGGAGGATTCAAAACTAGTAAATACTCCTATGACTACCAACTGTAAACTATCAAAGAATGATGAATCTACATCTATTGATGAGACACTTTACTGATCCATGATTGGAAAGTTGCAATATGTTGTTCACAGTAGGCTGAATATAGCACATGCAGTAGGTATAGTTGCAAGATTCTCTGCAGATCCTAAGGAAACACACATGACAACAATCAAGAGAATTTTCAGATACTTGAAAGGCACTGAAGATTATGGCTTAGTATATCAGATAAGAAATGATTTTGATTTAAAAGTTTATACTGATGCTGATTGGGCAGGCAACATTGATGACAGGAAAAGCACAAGTGGAGGAGCTTTCTTTTTAGGAGAAAGACTAGTGAGTTGGCTTAGCAAGAAACAAGGATGTGTTTCACAGTCAATAGCAGAAGCTGAATACGTTGTTGCAGCATTGAATTGTACCAACATAGCATGGATCAAACAACTATTGGAAGGTATAAATGAGAAAGTTACCAAGCCAGTAACTATATTCTGTGACAATACTAGTGCCATAAACATTTCAAAGAATCCAGTTATGCACTCTAAGAAAAAGAACATCTCTATCAAATATCATTATCTTAGAGAAGAAGCTCAAGAGAAGAAAGTGGTGTTGGAGTATGTTAGCACAAAGGAACAAATAGCAGATATCTTCACCAAGCCACTGCCAAGGGACACTTTTGAGTATCTTAGAAGCAAGTTAGGGGTCCTACCTCAATCTTCTACTCACTGACCAAGTTCGATGAAATAATCAATTTGATGACTCTATAGAATATCTTTTAGGAGTTGATGCTGATTTACACACTTTAGGATGTTTTCTAAAGGTGTGCAAGAAACAATACAGGGAATAGGAATTGAAGACATAAATGCTCTGACCGAGACTAAGCTGACACATAATAGCAGGAAATCACTTCATATAGGAAGAAATTATGTTTTAGTTCTTTACTTTTTGGCATTGTTATCAAAGTGGGAGAAGACTGAAGAAAAGAGGAGAAGACTAATGTATGGGGCAGAATTCTAATGACAAGGGGAGAGTATTTCAGCATTTTAGAATCTCACAGCAATCCGAATCAATTAGGTCAAATCAATTGGTTTTGCCATCAATGCCAAACGGGGAGATTGTTGGCATTATAACAAACAAGGAGAGATTGTTGGCATTTCAATAATGATATTGAGAAGGTTGTTGATGATTATGGATATAACTGATCAAGGATGTTTATTGTCTTAATATTATCATTTTGTCATTGATGTCAAGAAACTGATTTTCTAATTTAGTATGATGTTGCCATATCTTGAGAAGTATGATTTGATGAGTATAAAGATGTTAGTAAAAGACACAAAAAGAATGTGATAAATAAGGGGAGAAATAAGTTATTCAATGGGCAACTATTACCAAGTTAGACAATGATGAGATCATGATGTTTAGATTGTTTTGATATCATACATATGTTATTGATTGTAAGTTAATACTATACTATTGTACTGAGCAAAGAACCTAGTCGGTAAACCCTAAGGAACCTAGTCGGTAAACCCTAAGGTTATCACTATTGGTTAATGAAGGCGGTATGTGTACTGAGTGCAGTTTCGTATTTATCGAGTTGCAACTGAGTAATAATAGAATGCATTGAATGAATAAAAGCATTATTTAATGAAGAAAGCGGATCAGCTAGCTATGATTAAATGATTGGTATGCCATGAATAATGTTTGTTAAAGAATCTATGGCAAAGGCAAATTGGCAAGAAGATCTACAGCTCAGATTGAACCGCAATACCTAGAACAAGTTCCAAGAAATGTATGCAAGTTCCAAGGCGGGGTAAAATGTTTCAGATTGAAGGATACATTGAACCTGGTCAAAGTTTGAAGATCTGATGGCTATGATTGATCATGGGAAATGTGATCAAGGAGATTAAGTGGTTGGCGAACTGTTTATAAATAAGGAACTGTTGATAAACAATGTATGCGGGCACGTGTATGCACAAGGGATGCTACATAGTGATTACCGAGCATAGAAGCTAGAAGACTTGTTTGTATAATAGAGTATAGAGTGCAGCAGATGGACAAGATTAGTCCTATTGTATTCAGCAAATAAGAATCTACTTTAGCATTTTAGATGTGAAGTTGCAGATAGATTTTTATTACTGTTATTTTGTGAAGTGACAGAAAATCTCTTAACCAAGTGGACTTAACAGTCTTATTTGTAAAACCCTCTAGCAAGGTGACATTCTGATTGAGTGTTTGAAATCCTTTAACAAGGCCAGTTCTAAGAAGGTGAAGATCCCAATAGATCTGAGGGAAATCCCTTAACTGGGTCACATCTAGGAATGTGTTTGTAATCTTTAACAGGATTTGCTTTTAACTGAGCATACTCTAGAAGAGTATATTTCTTAGTGGCTCCAAAATCCCACAGTGGTTTTTCCCTATTTGGGTTTCCACGTTAAATCTGGTGTTATGAGTGTTATGATGTTTATATGCTTTTGAGTTTGCATGTTTAGCAGTTTTTGGTTATATTACTAAAGTATATGTTACCAAGGTTGAATTAGTTGTTTTTATGGAAGATTAAGTTTGTATGATTCACCCCCCCTCTCATCTTATTAGCTTGGCATCTATACTTAACATTAAGTATCGGAGCTATCAATGTCGTCGTGTTGAACTACAACACTTAATGCCTAATAAAGATGCAACAACAATGTCTGTGGCATCATCCCTATAAATCATCGGGGAGTAATAAGGGACACTTGGAAGTTAAAATCCAAGGGGTGGGTAATCCCCCTTGGATCGATAATTTAATAAGATAATTCTGAAATGATCTTTCATCTGCTGAGTTAACCATAGTAAACCCCTTTTAGGGTTGATTGAATGGAATGATTTTATAAAATTGATTTAATCTCAAAGAATTGTTATCGATTGACAATTGGTCAAGGGTGATGCTTATGATAAGAATTAGGATCTAGTTGTTTTAGGCCACAAGCAATAGGCCATCTTGAGCCTTTGCTTAAGCGCTACCATCGTGGGAAGCAACCGCAGAGAAACTATCTGGGACATTGACCCTAGAAAGGGTTGCATACCCACTAATCAGTTTACATCAAACCTTAGAGTAGAAAATAGAACTACATATTCTACGCCTTGATCCCATGCCGAAACGGGTATGTAGGTAGTCTTAGGACGGAATTGTCCCTAGTACTCAGGCATTCGTGGGTGGGGTCTAGGCTTGGTAAAAAGAAGGATTGAGTAAGAATCCCAATTTGAAAGATAAGTATAATAAAATGGAAAAAGTAATTCAATGCATACTCGGAAGGAATCCCGTATGGATTCGCTTGACTTCCTGAGTCATTAAGCCAAATTCTGAGGTGGAATTCAAGCTTGAATTATGTTATTTAATTACTCCTAAGGACGGCGACCTCGATGCACTTCTGTTAGAAGAGTGTAGTACTTAGTGAGTGGCTCAGGACCCGAATGGTCCTAATGAGTCTAAGTCTCTGGCAAGAACACCTCTTATCCCGATTGGATAGATGCCTACCCCGTATGGGTAGATGCTTATCCCGTATTGGATAGATGAAATCTTATGTCCTATATGAACCGATGCCTAACCCATATGGTTAGATGCTCATCCCAGATGGATGAATGCCTAATCCAAATGGATGGATGCCCAGAGTATGCAATTAAATCAAACACAATGATTAAATTAAACAAAAAAAATAAATAAAGAATGGTCATTTTTGTTGAGTTAATTTATGGTGGGTTATTACATGTGGTATTAGAGCAAAGGTTCAAATCTAGGCCTTGTGCTCACTTCAATTTATACAACTAAGGGAATGTTTTTGCAATGGTTGAAATTAATTTTTAAAATCCTAAACCAAGAACTAACTACATAATTTAACTTTCAGGTAAAATCCTAGAATCGGTAGAGGAAGAGGAAGAGGAAGAGGAAGAGGAAGAGGAAGGGGTAATGGAAGATGTACTACCACTAGGAGTCCAAGGGAAGAAGACCATGAGGAAAACCATGAAGAAAACCATGAGGAAGACCATGAAGGGGATCAACATAACCCAGGAAATAATGAAGATGGGGTCGAGGCTATAATCAACCTTCTAACCGAGCAAAGAGATAAAATCAACTTCTTGGAACAATCAATGTAGGACCTTAGGGCAAGGCAAAATGACTTTGAAAATTGAAGTGGTACTGAAAATGGAAACCCTAGTAGCAATCAAGGGAATATGATGAGTAATAGAAAAGAAAATAACATATTGGAACTCTCCAAGGATCTAAAGAAAATCACCCCTCCTAAGTTCTATGGGAGGCAAATTGGTGAAGAAGCTGAGAATTGGTTAAATGAAATGGAAAAGTATTTTGAACTAAGAGATTATAGCGAAACAACCAAAGCCTTATGGGGTTCCTATCAACTCACAAGGGAGGTAGCTAGTTGGTGGACCAACACCAAAGAACAAAATGGGTATAGTAGGGATACAGTCACATGGGATCAATTTGTTCACCACTTCTGAGAGAGGTGGCTCCCTCAATTGTTCTTTGATGAGAAGGCGATAGAATTCCATAATCTATGTCAAGGGCCCCTATTAGTCCAACAATATTGGGATAAGTTCACCAAATTGCTTAAATATGTACCTATGTACCAGAAAGATGAAGAAGGCCAAGAAAGGAAGTTCATTTTGGGGCTAAATACCAACATAGGGGCAGAGGTTGACATGCATGGACCCAAAAACATGAACAAAGTACTTGAGAAGTCCCTAAGGCAAGAAAGAAAGATTCAAACATTAGCAGGGCGGAACTATAATGGGAACCACTCATTTAAAAGGAAGTAGGAATTCAATGGGAACACTAACTTCAACAAAGGTCAAAGAATAATTCTTTTGAAAGAAGGCCACCCCCTAATCAATATTAGAGGAATGGAAATAATAATAATAATAATAACCGACCAATAATAACAGAGGCAACTACAACAGGAATGACTAGCAGAGTAGGATAACTTATCCACCCAGGGCCAATGAAACAAGGAATGATCCTCCTAGGAACCAAGGCATGAGAGGTCCTCCAATTGGATGCTTCAAGTGTGGGGGAAACCATTTTGCTAGAGAGTGTCCCAGGATGCAAGGTCGGACTAGGGCCAATCAACCCCAACAAGGACCCCAACAAAGGATTCATGCAGCATTTAGGAATCGAAGAGGAAGATACCAAAATGTTCCCGTGGAAACTATAGGTACACTATTTGAACAACCAATTTCAATTCTAATTGACACTGGGTCATCTGAATGTTTCATCTCACCTGAATTAGTAAGCAAATATGCATTAAATGCTAATCAAATGCAGTCATCATGGACTGTTCAATATGGGGATAAGGCAACTAGGGAAGTAACTAAGTGTTTGCCAAGGGCAAGGGTACAATTTCTTGAGTTTGAAACAAGGGTGGATCTCTATGTGGCACCCCTAGGATTATATGATGTAATTATTGGAATGAGTTGGTTAACAGACCATCAAGCTAATGTAGATTTCTATAATAAAGTTGTTGAATGTTTGGATGATGGGGGAAAAAGGGTCAAAATCCAAGGAAAGTTTAACCCCATTAGTATAGAAACCATATCAGCCGCAATCAAAGAAGGAAAGAAGAAGAGGAGGCCTAATCTATATGGTTGAAATTGATGAAGGAAAAGAGGAAAATACCCCAACCTTTGAAAATACCCCTTTCTTAGAAGAATTCAAGGATGTATTTCTAGAAGAATTACCCGGCTTACCCCCCAAAAGGAAGTTTGACTTTTCTATTGACGTACTACCAAGAGATGAACCAGTATCATGGGCACCTTACCAAATGAACACAACTGAATTGCAAGAACTCAAGATGCAATTAGAGGAACTCTTAGCTAAGGGATTAATAAGGCCAAGTGTATCGCCATGGGGAGCACCAGTCTTGTTTCTTAAGAAGAAGGATGGAACCTTAAAACTATAAATCGACTATAGGATGTTGAACAAGGTCACAATAAAGAATATGTATTCCTTACCTCGCATAGAGGATCTTTTGACCAAATGAAAGGAGCAGCAATTTTCTCAAAGATAGACCTCCGGTCAGGGTACCATCAACTTATAATTAAGGAGGAAGACATTCCGAAAACAACTTTCAGGACTAGATATGGGCATTATGAATTCATAGTAGTTCCTTTTGGTGTAACCAATGCCCCAGCTGCATTTATGAACCTAATGAATAGTGTACTCCATGACTACTTGGATAAATTTGTTTTGGTATTTCTGGATGACATATTGATTTACTCTAGGAATGAGGAGGAACATTTAGTACACCTAAAAATTGTTTTGCAAAGGTTGAGAGAACATAAGTTATATGGGAAACTATCAAAATGTGCCTTCTTCGAGGAAAAGATTCACTACCTTGGGCATATAATATCTAAGGAAGGAATAGCAGTTGATCCAGATAAGATAAAGGCAATAGTAGAATGGTCAATCCCTAAAAAATTTTCAGAGGTAAGAAGCTTTATGGGGCTAGCAGGTTACTATAGGAGGTTTGTGGAAGGGTTCTCTAAAATAGCAAACCCCATCACCTCATTACAAAGGAAGGGTAAAAGGTTTGTGTGGACCGAACAAAGTGATAAGGCATTCCAAATCTTGAAGGGAAAAATAACCTCAACACCCATTCTAAAAGTACCAGATCTGAATGGACACTTCATAGTCATAATTGATGCTTCTATTGAAGGTTTAGAAGGAGTACTTGTCCAAGATGAAGGGGTAGTAGCTTATGAATCCAGAAAGCTAAAGAATCATGAAGTTAATTATGCACCCCATGACTTAGAGTTAGCAGTGATTGTGCATGCCCTACAGAAATGGAGACACTTCTTACTAGGGAAGCCCTTTGAGTTGAAGTCAGATAACCAAGGACTAAAGTACATCTTTACCCAACCCCACTTAAATGCTAGACAAAGAAGGTGGTTAGAGTTTCTAAGTGAATATGATTTTGAAATTGAATATATTAAGGGGAAGGAAAATAGGGTGGCAAATGCTTTGAGTAGGAGGAGACACTTGATGACTATAACAACATTCAAAACTTCTTTCAAAAAGCAAGTAATGGATGAGTAGAGTCACAAACCATGGTATGAGCAAGTCAAATTGACATTAGAACATGATCCAACCGATCCTAAGATTGAAGGGTATACATTAGACGAAGATGAGTTGCTCAGATACAATAATAGAATCTATATTCCTAATTCTAGAGACTTAAGGGAAGTAGTCTTGTCAGAGGCTCACAATGCCCCTTATTCAGGGCACCCGAGGGTTAACGAACTTTATGCAAATCTAAAGAAGTTATACTTTTGGCAAGGGATCAAGAATGACGTAGTCAAATATGTGGCTAAATGTTTGGAGTGTTAAAGAGTATAGGCAAAACATAGACATCGAGTTGGATTGTTACAATTACATGATGTAACTCAACACAAGTGGCAAGTTATTAGCATGGATTTTGTGCAAGGGTTACCCACGTCACCTTCTAGACATGATACAATAATGGTGGTTATTGACAAACTCACTAAGTTGGCAAACTTTATACCAGGGAACTTGATAGATGATGCACCTACCTTGGCTAGGCGTTTTGTTAAGGAAATAATTAGGTTGCATGGAATACCAGAGAAAATCATATCAGATAGAGATGCTAGATTCACTTCAAGGTTTTGGACCACCCTTCAATCAGCTCTGGGAACTCAACTAAATTTTAGCACTGCATACCATCCTAAAACCGACGGTTAGACAGAAAGGACAAATTAGATTATGGAAGACCTACTTCGCATGTACTGCATGGACCAATAGAAGAAATGGGAAGAGTACCTACCTCTGGTAGAATTTTCTTACAATAATACATATCAAACATCTTTGGGAATGGCACCTTTCGAAGCATTGTATGGTAGACCATGTCAAACACCTTTGAGTTGGGATAGTCTTGAAGATAGAGTAATTGTTGGACCAGATATGTTGAAAGAATTGGAAAGGAAAACTAAGGAAATTAGGCAGAGATTGAAGGAAGCCTCGGATAGCTAGAAGAGTTATGCAGACAAAAACAGGACACCAAGGAAGTTTGAGGTGGGAGAGAAAGTCTTCCTAAGGGTTAGGCCACACAAGAGTTCCATAAGGTTTGGGAAAAAGACCAAGCTTGCACCTCGTTATGTTGGGCCTTTTGAAATATTGGGAAGGATTAATCCAGTTGCATACCAGTTGGCCTTACCTCCCCAGTTCAGTCAAATCCATGATTTCTTGCATGTATCTCTTCTTAAAAAGTATGTACCTGATGAGAAACACATTTTGAATTGGGATGCTTTACGGGTCTAGGAAATGGGAGGAATAATGATAGATCCATTCAAAATCTTGGAGAGGCGCCAGTGCCAATTGTGCAATAGAGAGGTTGATCAATGCAAAGTACAATGGAACCAGTATGATGAGAAGAATGCCACATGGGAAGATACTAGAGAGATGCAACAGTTGTTTCCTTTTTTGTTTTAATCATGAACTATAGACTCTTTTGGATGTGTTCAATAAGTGCATCGGTACGATGCACAAATTAAGGGGGGGAGGATGTCACAACCCTCCTCTAACACTTTTTGATTTAAATACAATTCTATTATGTTTTTGCTTAAATTACTTAAAATGATTGAATAAATGTTATAAAAGAATAAAATGAACACACACACACACACACACTTCGAGAATATAATTATTTTTATTTATTTTCCACTCCCAATTATGGCACATGTTGTAGGAAGAATAAGAAGTTTCTAGAGGAATCTCCACCACTTTGCATGTAACTCCCCCACTAAGTTTAATCAATTTGCATGAATCCAATATTGGAAAAGAATCTCCTTTTTAATAAAAAATTTCTAGATAGTGGAAGGGAGGGATTTTTCTTATAAAATGATATCCAAGTTTGAAAGTAGGGAGTTGATTATGTTTTGAAGGAAATTTCCCAAGTTTTTCTTTGGTAGTCTCATTTTTGTTGTAGGATTTTTAAGTTGTTGTTTGAAGGATCTCTCTCAAGTTGCAAGGAAGGATCAAAGGATAGCTAGAAGATTCAACATCAAGCTTCAGTAAACTAGGTTCTCTCCTTTTGTCATATGAGGAATTTGTATTTATCAAAAAATATATATAGTTTTTAGATTCTTTAGTTGAATATAGTTTTCTGAAAGAAATCATTTTTTTATTTGCTAGATAGGAAGAAAATCTATTTGTTTTGTTTAAAGAATTGCAGTGATATAATTCTTTCTCTTTTTAAATACAAATGCAGACTTCTCTTGCATATTTTATTTAATCTATTTAAAAGGTAGAAAATCAGATTTCTGCTTTTCTGTTTTCTCTTGAAAACTAGACATGATATTGAATATAAAAATAAATAAATCTCTCTCTCTCTTTGTCAATGAATAAATAAATCTCTTCTTCTTATTTAGGAATAAAAGGTAGCTCTATTATTTATTTTATTTAGGAAATATTCACATAATCTTGCTTTTTGTTTTTCCAAAGATTGTAGATCTGTGCAAAAATCATATTTCCTTTATTTTTAAATCTCTTTTTTGAGATTAAAACTCTTCCCTATATGATTTGAATCTTAATCCTTATTTCTTCCCTCAAAATAATTTCTTTCGCTCTTCGAATAGAAATTTGAAAGAAAATTTGTTTGTGAATATCAGTTGAAATTGAAGAATATATCTCCCAGTGAATAAACCTTTGTGTTATTCATCCCTGTGAATGAATCTCTACTCTCATTTGATTTCATGATTATTTTTATATGTAGAAATAAACCTCTTTGTGAATAAGGAAATAAATCCCTCTCTGTAAATATTAGCTCCAGAAATCCTTCCTTTGAAAGCTTTGTTTAACTCAGCATAGTCATCTATTTTTCAATTATCTCTACATTGCTGGGAACAAATTAATCTCCTTGGGTTGTTTTTCATCTCTGTGATTAAATTCATATTCACATAAAATATTCCTTTTGTTATATTTATATCTCTCTTATATTGTAAATAGACTGGAAATAAAACAGAAATATATAACCACATTTAATTATATATATATATATATATATATATATATATATATACATATACACATGTATGTATACATATTATTTCCAGTCTATTTACAATCTAAGAGAGATATAAATATAACAAATACATACATATGCATATATATATATTATTAAATTTATATCAAATGAAAATGAACATATTAAACATTGCAAGAAATTTTAATTTTGAAATCACGTCATTCAGAATTTATGAGTATCGGGTAGCGTGCAAGTTAGTGGAGGTGGTTTAGTAACCGTCGGGGAAGTGGTACCCTCCACTTCCCCTGCGGTCACTGTCACGACGGTGGCCGCAGGGTAGTGGAGGGGACCATGGGGTCCCCTCACCACTGTGGGCTTGCTTCCGTAGTACCCACAGTGGTGATGGGACACATGGGTCTCACTCCCACTTCCTCACTTTCATCTTTTTTTTTCTCAAATGCCATTTCAATTAAATTCGTGGCAATTTGTATAATGTTAATTTTTTTTTATATATAAATTTTAGTTTAATAAAAATTTTAAACTTAGGTAAATTTTTTAGATTTATAATTAGTTTTAGCAAATTTATAAATTGTAAATTAAATTATACCTTCTTAAGATCCACTTAGCAATTTATCCATGTCAATATGATTTGAAGCTAAATTCTATTTTTGGGACTAGTGACTTTATAGGTGATATTGTTGCATGTAACTTACACTACCTTCACCTCATGCAATTTCCTTACATTGATTACATTTATTGGCGTTTCCATCTCCATGCAAGTTACACGTTTAATTATTATTATGCAAGTTATAATTCAAGTTTTGAATAATAAATAATTTTAGTTATGGTTTTTATTCCATGTAATTCATCAAGTAGTTAATTCAATTAATTGAGCTTTGCAATGTCTAATTATATGTGTTCAATTCATAATTATTTCCAAGTATGATGTTTATCATAAGTTAGAAACTTAAATAAAAGATGTTGGGAAACCAAAACCTAGCAGCGTTCGATATATACAGTGCCTCTGGGTCACGCTTATAGGCAATGCCATCATGTTGAACTACTGCACTTATCGCCTAATAAAGCTGCAACAACGATGTTTGTGGCATCGTCCCTATAAATTGTCGAGGAGTAATAAGGGACACTTGGAAGTTAAAATCCAAGGGTTGGGTAATCCCCGTTGGATCAATAATTTAATAAGATAATTTTGAAATGATCTTTCATCCGCTGAGTTAACCATAGTAAACCCCTGTTAGGGTTGATTGAATGGAATGCTTTTATTAAATTGATTTAAGTTCAAAGAATTGTTGTTGATTGACAATTGGTTAAGGGTGATGCTTATGATAATAATTAGGATCTAGTTGTTTTAGGCCACAAGCAATAGGCCATCTTAAGCCTCTGCTTAAGTGCTACCATCATGGGTAGCAACTACAGAGAAACTGTCTAGGACATTGTCCCTAGAAAGGGTTGCGTACCCACTAATCAGTTTACATCAAACCTTAGAGTAGAAAATAGAACTACATATTCTATGCCTTGATACCGTGCCGAAATGGGTATGTAGGCAGTCTTGGAACGGAGTTGTCCCTAGTACTCAGGCATTCATGGGTTGGGTCTAGGTTTGGTAAAAAGAAGGATTGAGTAAGAATCCCAATTTGAAAGATAAGTATAATAAAATGGAAAAAGTAATTCAATGCATACTCAAAAGGAATCCCATATGGATTTGCTTGACTTCCCGAGGCTTTAAGCCAAATTCCAAAGCGGAATTCAAGCTTGAATTATGTTATTTAATTACTCCTAAGGACGGTGACCTTGGTGCACTTCTGTTAGAAGAGTGTAGTACTTAGTGAGTGGCTCAGGACCCAAATGGTCCTGATGAGTCTAAGTCTCTGGCCAGAGCACCTCCTATCCCAATTGGATAGATGCCTACCCCGTATGTGCAGATGCCTATCCTGTATTGGATAGATGAAATCTTATGTCTCGTATGGACCGATGCCTAACCCATATGGTTAGATGCTCATCCCGGATGGATGAATGCCTAATCCAAATGGATGGATGCCCAGAGTATGCAATTAAATCAAACACAATGATTAAATTAAATTAAAAAAAATGGTCAATTTTGTTGAGTTAATTTATGGTGGGTTATTACAGTGTGTCAAAAAAAATTTATATGTGCATAGAGGTTTTCAATGGTGTTTGGTATTTTTTCTTCAACATTTTTTTAATGAATACAGTTGTAAGGCCTTGGCTACAGTGACACATCATAATATTGAAGACAAAATATCAAAAACTTGGATGCCTTCTTAATCTTTGATCATGAAATCTCATCAAGTGCAATGCATACTCATGCATTTGTACTTCTCTCATTCATGGTTTCATTTGTAGTGTATTTCCATCTGGGAAGAGAGTTGGAAATGCCATATCAAGAAAACCCTCAATATTGTATTCATTTATTGGCAATGAGTCTATTTCAGGCCAATAGATAATGTTATTTGTGTTGTCCTCAAGTTGTAGGGTTTGCATAATAATTTATAATTCACAACATCTACATGGAAATTTAGACATAAATGATGATGTGTAGGCTGTGCTATTTTCAATTTGGTCTTCATTTAAGTCCATTTCATTATTTGGTATCACTATGTCTTCATCTGTTTCAATGGTGTGAAGCATGCTTGAAATATCCATTCTTGTTTCATGAATTTGTGCTAAATATCAAACATTTATGGCAACATCATTTTATATGGGTCATATTTGACTTTGTATTGCAATGCATCTATAACATGACTTCTACTCACACAACAATCATAATAATAACCTTGTGTATGCAATCTTCAAGCTATGAGCATGTCTAATTGTTATATTCTACATGGAAGCACCTTTTCAATTCTCTTAATGTCTTGTGCGAAACTTATTGTGTGACCATTGTATTTATATTGGCCTCTAAGAGAATGGGTTAGTTGTAATACTGTGTTCACTCTAGCAATGAGCATTTCTTCCACCTAGGAGAGCCGTTTTAACACAATAAGTTGTTCCCCTAGGTCCATGTTGTTCAATGATGATAATCGATGTGTTCCTTTCTCGTGGAAGCATCTCTTGCAAGTAGAATTACTATTTAATGAATGAACAAGCATGCCTAGGTAACATTCCTTGCTTATAATGCATGTTTGTAGGTTCAAAAGTGCATCTATTCATTTCCAAAATTTTCTCAATGTTGTTATGAAGTCAGGATTGTTACTGAATGGCATTGAATGTTCTATTTGTTGGTTTTTTGGGGTACATTGACTTTGGGATGTTTGTCTATCTAAGTTTCTAGCATGTCACTTTGCATTTATTTCCTCTTTATGGTGAGCATAATAGGCTTTGCTTCTCTTACAATGTTGTAGCAATTGTGCTTTGATTTGTTGTAACTTTTTAAGATGCATATGGGTAGCTATTTCCTCTTTATGACGGGCATAATAATCTCAACTTCTTTTTCAACTTTCAAATCTTTTATGCTCTATTTGTTGGACATCAACTTGAATTTTTTTAGTACAAGCGTCTGACATCTGTATTTTGGAAATGTTAGGCCAAATAACTAATAATCATATGACAAAATTATAAAAAACAAATATAGATGCCATCAATGCAATATAAGTGAAACATGCAATTTTGAAAGAAGACATCCAATATTGCAACCAGATAACTTAATATTTTATAACACAAATTCTTTAGTGCAAAAAAATTTTAAATCATTGATTGTTACAAATTTAAAAATTTAAGGTAATTATTTTTAAATATTATAAATATTAAATGAATCATTTAAATATAAAGTTTTCTAATAACAAATATGAATTTAAAAATTAAAACTTGATTTTAATATTTCTAATCCTATATAATATAATACGAATGCATATAGCCTAGATTAGAGTTAAAAACGTCATATTAAATGACAAGAACTAACATAGAATAATATTCTATTATACTATATCAATGTAAGATAATAGAAAATAATAAATAAAAAATACCATATAATAAATATTAATACAATTTAGTTTGAATAAATAATTGTTCTTACTTTGATCTTTTGTCTACAATAAATTTAATATTTTTTTAAGTAAAATTTTGGTTTTGATTTATCATTTATTTAGCAATCACATTTTCAAATAAATATTAAGATTCAAATTATGTAGGTGACTTGGAAGATGGAAAATCTATATTTACTTTCTTAATACATCTTGGGTCTATTGTCATTTCTTGGAAATCTAAAAAGCAACTAGTACCAACCCTATACTCTGTAGAAGCTATATATATGGTAGCCTCTGAGGCAACTTAGGAAATCTTATGGCTACAAATAATTTTTGAGTATTTTTAAGAACAACAAGTTTCTTCTACGCTATCGTTTCTTGAGAATTAATTTGCAATCTAAAAATCCAACCTCTCACAATCGAACCAAACACATCAACACCGAGTTTCATTTGATTTGGCACCATGTGAACAGGGTTATTTGTTAGTCTCTATTTTTAGTTTTGTCTTTCAATTTCGGCAATAATTTTGGTAGTTTTGTTTAATAGTTGAACTATTTATTGTTGCATTCTCTTTTTTTATGTATGCTTCTTTTACATTGAATAAACATATAATTTAGTTTTTTTCCATTTCTATTTTCATTAGAAATCTTTGTTTAACACTTTATATCTATCTTTATCTCCTCAACCACCTCTCTCTCTCTCTCTCTCTCTCTCTCTCTCTCTCTCTCTCTCTCTCTCTCTCTTTCTCTCTCTCTCTCTCTCTCTCTCTCTCTCTCTCTCTCTCTCTCTCTCTATCTCTCTCTCTCTATCTCTCTCTCTCTCTTCACCCCTTCTATATCCCCCTCTTTATATCCCTTTCTCTCCCTCTCCCCCTCTTTCTGTCTCCTTCTCTCCGTCTCTCTTCTTATTTCAAACATAACATGAGCCTATTCATAATGGAGCTTAAATTATATTCTTGATTTAGATGTTTTATTTTGTTCATATTTGGATCCCTATATGTGGATGCATAGTTGATTTGAAATTATTACTTCTCTAAAAAGACCTTTGTTGCAAAAACAACATCATTTTTTAAATGGCCTACCAATTGACATCACATTCTAAACAAATGTATGAAAACAATAGAACAAATTTTTCCCCTATTGACATACCACACATCTTTGATGTACCCATTGCACACTAGAATGTGATTGCTAGTTTGTATTTACTTACATTTTATGATAACAATTGACATCAACTTTATTATCTAAACTAATTATTACTTCAATAATTTCATTTATTTAATTAATTTACTCAAAATAATTAATTAAGATGATTACACCCTTACAAATATAATGCACAAATAATTGTATCATTATTTATCATAGCACTTAGTAATATAATATTTTAATTGATATTATATCATAATTGGTAATCTTGATGGATGACATTAACATATAATCACCATTATCAATTGTACTTGTACTCAACTAATAGAAATACCATCCAACTTAAAGGTGCATATACCTGAGTGCGTGGATGCTGGATAGACCAGGGGGGAGATATTTCCGTAGATATTTTGACACACAAGTAATCCGATTTAAGTATGGGGGAGATATTTCCGTAGATATTTCCGTAGAAATTTCTATGCAGGTCGAAATCGGTTGACAGAAGATCGAACTATTTCAAAAACTTCAGTGAAAAGCTTGAGTGAAAACCAAGAGGATTAGGTATGGTTTATTAGCAATTCTAAATCAGCAAACTGCGTTTTCAGGTGATTCCATCCATGGATGAGACATCTACAAGTAATCCGATTTAAGTATAGAGTGTCAGTAAATTTTGAGTGATTAGCATTTTTAAATCTAGAAATCAAAGTCTAGTGTGTAATTTAAGTCATCCGTGATAACACTATTTAGTCCATTTCAAATTTTTTTTGTCTTGATATTGTAATTGACAAGTTGAAGATATTTTTAATTAACTAATTGGATGGGATGCCTAAAAGTTATAAGCTTTAATTGATCTTAATACCATTATGAATAATGGTTTTTTAAATGTTCTTTATTGAGAAAATGTTTGAATTTGTTGAAGAAAGTATTTAACACTAGCAATTGCACCTTGGTGTGCAATGGGTATGCCGAATAGAAGAATATTAGTCAAAATAATAAACATTGGAAAATTGAAGAATATTGGGAAAAAAAGAATTGATAAAGTGACATATTGTAAATCGTAAATTTTTAATAAGTTCAACGAGTTTAATAATTCATCATATAGAGATAATTCATTTATCACCAATAAAAGGTCATTGAAATAAAGGATAAGAAGAATCATACGTTAGAACTTGGTAGTATATATAAACTTGAAAAAATGATCAATGGTTAATAGTGTTACAAGCAAGTATGCACACTATAATAACAAACACCATGAAATTGAATACATGGTTTACATTATCTTTGCTTGAATATAATCATTTGGAATGTCCTTGGAACCTCTCAAGCAAATGCAAAATCAACATGTGTAGAGAAGGTCCTAATTTTTTTTGCATATCTTCACCATTCAAAGGTTTTGTTTCAATTGTATTTTGATTCTTGCAAGACATTACATAGTTGCATAGTTGATTGCAAACTATAAAGAAGAATAATAGCCAAAACAATAATTGATAAAGTGATGTAATGCACATTTTAATTTTTTGATGAGTAACCTATAGAGATCATTCAATTATCACCAATATCGGGTCTTTGAAATTAAGGATAAATCAAGGATAGAAAGATTCATATTTTAGAATTTTTTCGTTTGTAAAATATGATTAGAACCAAAGCCATTCTTTTAAACACTTAATACATGGTTAAAAAACACCAAAAAATTGTCATATATCTAGTTCGATAAAACATCTTTCATATAATTACAAATACTATGGAATTGAATATATGGCTTACATTATTTTATATTGAATATAAGCATTTGTTTTATCAATTGTGTAAATGATCTAATTGCAAGAAAATTATATGACATAAATTAAAGAGAAAAAATGAAGTTTTAAAAGGATAAGAAACATCAATTTATTTGATCTATTAAAAAAATTCAAATCCAATTTCTTGGTATGGTGGTAACATTTAAAGGGAATAAAATAATCATTAAAATATTTTCTATTGAAAATTTCCCATTTGCATAGAAAATTTTAGATGTGCACAAAACTGATCATTAAGAAAGGAAGGCTAATTTAAGGGCTGCCAATACTCTCCAAGGCATTGATGAAATCGATTTCCAATTTTGATCTCCAAATATTGACTTGCAAACAACGCATTTATTAGTAAAACAAAATAATGTTTCAATGCAAGAAATTGAAACAATTGTGCAATATGCCCAAAATGGGTAGTAATATATATTCATCCTAAGGAACATCTGCTAATTTGCCATCATAAAATCTATGACAAAAGGAGGACCTACTGGTAGGGCATTGTTATGGAGTTATCTGCAATAGGAATAGTTGGTGATGATTTAGCAAATTGCTAGGTAATAGTTCTTTATGATAATTCTGTAACCATGACTATCAGTATTAAGAATATCATAGATTTTAGAATCGCTCGATCCCAGTATTTACCAAGAACTAGACTAAACCCTAGCATCAATTTTTAATTTTGGAACTTTATTGCTAGACATTTTTCTCAATAGTGACAACTATGCATTTTTTAACATCACACATTAGGAAGATAAATGCATACTCAAAATTTGTTCATTGAGTGTAAGAAGATTCTTTTGTCTTACAATTCAAACTTTATTTGATTTGATTTGTCCAAAGATCATTTAATAGTTACCCAAATGAATATGAAAAATATATATAATATTATCTAAAAACTGAATAGGGCATCATTCAGGCCTTGTATAAGGCTGACTATAGTTAGTCAAACCTATAGTTCATACGTAGTCCATTCGTATTGGCAAGAAATGTAGTTTTGGAATGAATTTAAATGATCTAGATTATATATAATTTTCTAAATAGGAAATAAAGAGTATTACAAGAGTGGCCTGCACATTGAATAATTTAGCCATGAGAGGAGCATGCAATAAGATTGTCGTTGTGTATGGAATAAATAAACATGAATTCATATGTACCAAAGATAATTTAAATGGAGGAATATAGTCAAAGTTCAATTCGGAGAAAATACCACTGAAGATGTCTTAATGCGGCATGGTCAAATGTCAAATGAATGAATGATGTTAATAATTTTTATAAATGTAAGTTTTGGCAATGAATTTGTGTTGTGAATTATAGGACTAAGGCTGAGCTTCATCTGAGTTAGTCCTAATCACCATCTGTACCGCATGTCCCTAGTCAAACTACAATGAGTTAGTTGCCATCTTTATTAAGCCTACAATGAGTTGGTAAGATGACTGCTTTCGTGTTCCAATCTGCACTGATTGTCCTTGAAGTGAAAGACAATGTTTCCACCAATGCGATGGGCCACTCTAATACCTATAATATATTTTTTCATTTAAATTTAAGCACATGATATTGTAGATTAAGAGTATGTATGTTCCCTGAAATCATGTCAAGGCCACACAATGTGAATGAAAATGTAGGAATGAAAACAAGGCAAAAACACATGAAAAAATAGGGTCTAAAAATTTCCTCTATGAAAGATTGAACACATTCATGCGGTACAACCAACATTAAATTACAATACAGTCACGTAGAACCAGCGAGTCAAAACCTCACCATCACGCACATACTTCTGCAGACTTTCACGTATAGCCAGCGAGCTAGGAAAATCAACGGTCGAAACTTGTTCAATCATCTTGCATTGCTTGTAAATAATTCTGAGTCATTGATTTGCAAAAGTTAGCTGGTGCATTCCATAGTAAGAGATGCCTTTGGCGTAATTAATATAGATATTAATATTTATGAAGGATTAAAGCTATGAGATTCGAAACGTTGATGGAAAAATATACACACAATCGAATCTAGAAAAAAATACACTAGAAATTTATGAAGGAATTATTTTATTTACTTAAAATTTATTTTAGTTTACTTTTGAACTATTTTATTCTATATCGATGAAGATATAAAATTATATGTTTATTTTGAAAATATAAAAAATATTAATTTTTTTTGTTAAATATTAATATTTATTGTTAAACATTAATATTTATTGTCAAATATTAATATTTATTGTCAAATATTAATATTTATTGTTAAATATTAATATTTATGGTTGTCAAATTTAAGATAAAGATAAGAGTTTCCACTACATATTCATTCAATTACACTCCATCTCTTATTGTAATTGTAGAATGTCTCTCGAAATTAATTAAAAAGTTTACTTGCATTTATAAGTTCTATTCATCCTATTTGATCTCTAAGAAATATTGTACATTAACACTTGTACTATTTGAAAGTGTAAGTAATGTGTGCATAATAAAATGGAGGTAATTTATTTAAATTCATTTTTTATTTTTATTAAAAACTAGCACTTGCATCTTAACGAGGTGCAATGGTTACACTGATAGTCAGATATGGTTTGGGTAATTTATTTAGAGGGTCAATAGGTCATATGAAATTAAAAATGTCCTTATTAGGACTAACTGTATACAATATAAGTAGAGTGAATTTGAAATGTGGACATAACTAGATTTGAATGTTTGACATCTATATTTTGGAAATGTTAGGTGAAATGTTGTAATTTTGAAAGAAGACATCCGATAATGCAACCAGTTTACTTTGTATTTTATAACACAAATTCTTAAGTGCAAAACAATTTTAAATCATTTTGATTTTAGAAATTAAAAAATTTAAAGTAATTATTTTTAAATATTATAATATTATTAAATGAATCATTTCAATATAAAGTTTTCTAATAAAAAATGTTAATTTAAAAATCAAAACTTGATTTTAATATTTATAATTCTATATAATATAATATGAATGCATATAGTCTAGATTAGAGTTAAAACCATCATATTAAATGATAAGAACTAACATAGAATATTATTATATTATACTATATTAATGTAAGATAATAGAAAATAATAAATAATAAATATCATATAATAAATATTAACACAATGTAGTTTGAATAAATAATTGTTCTTGCTTTGGTCTTTTGCCTACAATAAATTTTATATTTTTTAAAGTGAAATTTGGGTTTTGATTTATCATTTATTTAGCAATCGTATTTTCAAATAAATATTCAGATTCAAATTATGTAGGTGACTTGGAAGATGGAAAATCTACACTCGCTTTCTTAATACATCTTGGGTCTATTGTCATTTCTTGGACATCTAAAAAGAAATTAGTACCAGCCCCATACTCTATTGAAGCTAAATATATGGTAGCCTCTAAAGCAACTCAAGAAACCCTTATGGCTTTAGAGAATTTTTGAGTATTTATAAGAACAACAAGTTTCATCTAAAATACCATTTCTTGAGAATCAATCTACAATAAAAAAGGCTAAAAATCCAACCTTTAACAAATGAACCAAACACATCAACACCAAGTTTCATTTGATTCGACGCCATGTGAATGAGGTTATTAGTTAGTCTCTATTATCAGTTTTGTCTTTTAATTTCAGTAATAATTTTGGCAGTTTTGTTTAATAGTTGAACTATTCATTGTCAGCTTCTCTTTTTCATGTATGCTTCTTTTACATTGAATAAACATATAATTTACTTTTTTTCCATTTCTATTTTCATTTGAAATCTTTTTTTAATAGTTTATATCTATCTTTATCTCCTCAACCATCTCTCTCTCCCTCTTTCGCTCTTCACCCCTTCTATATCCCTATCTCTCCCTCTCCCTCTCCCTCTCTCTCCTCTCCCTCTCTCTTCTTATTTCAAGCATAACATGAGCGTATTCGTAATGGAGCTTAACTATCTTCTTGATTTAGATGTTTTATTTCGGTCATTTTTGGATCCAAGTGGATGGATGATTTATTTGAAACTATTACTTCTCTAATAAGACCTTTGTTGCACAAACAACATCATTTTCCAAATGGCCTATCAATTAACATCATATTCTACACAAATGTATGAAAATAATAGAACAAATTTTTCCCCTATTGACATACCACACATCTTCGACGTACCCATTGCACACCAAGGTGTGATTGCTAGTTTGTATTTACTTACACTTTATGGTAACAATTGACATTAACTTTACTATCTAAACTAATTATTACTTCAATAATTCCATTTATTTAATTAATTTACTCAAAAGAATTAATTATGATGATTAAACCCTTAAAAATATAATATACAAATAATTATAGTATTATATTTATCATAATATTTATTAATATAATATTTTAATTGATATTATACCATAATTTGATAGATGCGGTTAACATATAATCACCATTACCAATTTTAATCAACCAATAGAAATACCATCTAACATAAATGGGAACAAAAAAAAATAAAAAATGAATAGAGATATTTTCGTAAACATTTTGACATACAAGTAATCTGATTTAGATGAAGACATTTAAGACTAGCATATTTAGAATGTATATTATTCCACCTGTGCAGTTTTTATGTGCTTTTCGTTACTCATTTGTGTCCCAAAACATTGCACTTCAGTTTTCTTTGTTTTATGACAAAATTATAAAAACAAATCTCAATGCCATCAATACAATATAAGTGAAAAATGTAATTTTGAAAGAAGACATCCAATATTGCAACCAGTTAACTTAATATTTTATAACACAAATTCTTTAGTGTAAAACAATTTTAAATCATTTTGATTTTTACAAATTTAAAAATTTAAGGAAATTATTTTTAAATATTATAAATATTAAATGAATCATTTAAATATAAATTTTTCTAATAAAAAATGTTAATTTAAAAACCAAAACTTGATTTTAATATTTCTAATCCTATATAATATAATACAAATGCATATAGCCTAGATTAGAGTTAAAAACGTCATATTAAATGACAAGAACTAACATAGAATATTATTATATTATACTATATTAATGTAAGATAATAGAAAATAATAAATAATAAATATCATATAATAAATATTAATACAATGTAGTTTGAATAAATAATTGTTCTTGCTTTGGTCTTTTGCCTACAATAAATTTTATATTTTTTAAAGTGAAATTTGGGTTTTGATTTATCATTTATTTAGCAATCGTATTTTCAAATAAATATTCAAATTCAAATTATGTAGGTGACTTGGAAGATGGAAAATCTACATCTACTTTCATGGTACATCTTGGGTCTATTGTCATTTTTGGGAAATCTAAAAAGCAACTAGTACAAACCCTATACGCTATAAAAGCTAAGTATATAGTAGCCTCTGAGCCAACTTAGGAAAGCTTATGGCTTCAAATAATTTTTGAGTGTTTATAAGAACAACAAGTTTCTTGTACACTACTATTTCTTGAGAATCAATTTTCAATCTAAAAATCCAACCTCTCACAATCAAATTAAACACATCAACACTGAGTTTCATTTGATTCGACACCATGTGAATGGGGTTATTTGTTAGTCTCTATTTTTAGTTTTGTCTTTCGATTTTGGCAATACTTTTGGCAGTTTTGTTTAATAGTTGAACTATTTATTGTTGCATTCTCTTTTTTCTGTATGCTTGTTTTACATTGAATAAACATATAATTTAGTTTTTTTCCATTTCTATTTTCATTAGAAACCTTTGTTTAACACTTTATATCTATCTTTATCTCCTCAACCAAATCTCTCTCTCTCTCTCTCTCTCTCTCTCTCTCTCTCTCTCTCTCTCTCTCTCTCTCTCTCTCTCTCTCTCTCTCTCTCTCTCTCTCCCTCTCTCATTCTTCACCCCTTCTATATCCCCCTCTTTATATCCCTATCTCTCCCTCTCCCCCTCTTTCTCTCTCCTTCTCTCCTTCTCTCTTCTTATTTCAAACATAACATGAGCCTATTCATAATGGAGCTTAATTATATGCTTGATTTAGATGTTTTATTTCATTCATGTTTGGATCCCTATAAGTGGATGCATAGTTTATTTAAAATTATTACTTCTCTAATAAGACCTTTGTTGCACAAACAACATCATTTTTTAAATAAATGGCCTACCAATTGACATCATATTCTACACAAATGTATGAAAAGAATAGAACAAATTTTTCCCCTATTGACATACCACACATGTTCAACATACCCATTGCACACAAGGATGTGATTGCTAGTTTGTATTTACTTACATTTTATGATAACAATTGACATCAACTTTAATATCTAAATGAATTATTACTTCAATAATTACATTTATTTAATTAATTTACTCAAAAGAATTAATTAAGATGATTACACCCTTACAAATATAACGCACAAATAATTATATCATTATATTTATCATAACACTTAGTAATATAATATTTTAATTGATATTATACCATAATTGGTAATCTTGGTGGATGACCTTAACATATAATCACCATTACTGATTATTCTTTAACCAATAGAACTACCATCTACCTTAAGTGGGACAAGACATAAATGAGTAGAGATAAGTTAACATATGCGAAATCAGTTGACAGAAGATACAACTGTTTCAGAAACTTCAGTGAAAACCTTGAGTGAGAATCAAGAGGATCAGGTATGGTTTATTTCAAAATTTTAGCAATTCTAAATCAGCAAACTGCATTTTCAGGTGATGCCTAAAAGTTATAATTAACTAATTGGATGGGATGACTAAAAGTTATAAGCTTTAATTGATCTTACCATTATTAATAATGGTTTTTTAAATGTTCTTTATTGAGAAAATGTTTGAATTTGTTGAAGGAAGTATTTAACATTAGCAATTGCATCTTGGTGTGCAATGGGTATGCCGAATAGAAGAATATTAGTCAAAATAATAAACATTGGAAAATTGAAGAATATTGGGAAAAAAAGAATTGATAAAGTGACATATTGTAAATCATAAATTTTTAATAAGTTGAACAAATTTAATAATTCATCATATAGAGATAATTCATTTATCACCAATAAAAGGTCATTGAAATAAAGGATAAGAAGAATCATACGTTAGAACTTGGTAGTATATATAAACATGAAAAAATGATCAATGGTTAATAGTGTTACAAGCAAGTATGCACATTATAATAACAAACACCATGAAATTGAATACATAGTTTACATTATCTTTGCTTGAATATAATCATTTGAAATGTCCTTGGAACCTCTCAAGCAAATGCAAAATCAACATGTGTATAGAGTAGGTCCTAATTTTTTTTGCATATCTTCCCCATTCAGAGGTTTAATTTCAATTGTATTTTGATTCTTGCAAGAGATTACATAGTTGCATAGTTGATTTCAAACTATAGAGAAGAATAATAGCCAAAACAATTATTGATAAAGTGATATAATGCAAATTTTAATTTTTTGGTGATTAACCTATAGAGATCATTAATTTATCACCAATATCGGGTCTTTGAAATCAAGGATAAATCAAGGATAGGAAGATTCATATTTTAGAATTTGTCGTGCGTAAAATATGATTAGAACCAAAGCCATTCTTTTATAAACTTAATACATGGTTACAAAACACCAAAAAATTGTCATATATCTAGTTCGATTATTTTTTATTGAATATAAGCATTTGTTTTATCAATTGTGTAAATGATCTAATTGCAAGAAAATTATATGAAATAAATTAAAGAGAAAAAATGAAGTTTTAAAAGGATAAGAAACATCAATTTATTTGATCTATTAAAAAATTCAAACCCAATTTCTTGGTATGGTGGTAACATTTAAAGGGAATAAAACAATCATTAAAATATCTTCTATTGAAAATTTTCCATTTGCATAGAAAATTTTAGATGTGCACGAAACTAATCATTAAGAAAGGAAGGCTAATTTAAGGACCGTCAATACTCTCCAAGGCACGGATGAAATCAATTTCCAATTTTGATCTCCAAATATTGACTTGCAAACAACACATTTATCAGTAAAACAAAATAATGTTTCAACGCAAGAAATTGAAACAATTGTGCAATATGCCGAAAATGGATAGTAATATATATTCATCCTAAGGAACATCTGCTAATTTGCCATCATAAAATCTACGAGAAAAGGAGAACCTACTGGTGGGGCATTGTTTTGGAGTTATCTGCAATAGGAATAGCTGGTGATGATTTAGCAAATTGCTAGGTAACAGTTCTTTATGATAATTCTTTGACCATTACTATCATGTATTAAGCATATCATAGATTTTAGAATTGCTCGATCCCAATATTTACCAAGAACCAGACTAAACCCTAGCATCAATTTTTAATTTTGGAACTTTATTGGTAGACATTTTTCTCAATAGTGACAACTATGCATTTTTGAACATCACGCATTGGGAAGATAAATGCATACTCAAAATTTATTCATTGAGTGTAAGAAGATTATTTTGTATTACAATTCAAACTTTATTTGATTTGATTTGTCCATAGATCATTTAATAGATACCCAAATGAATATGAAAAATATATATAATATTATCTAAAAAATAAATAGGGCATCATTCAGGCCTTGTATAGGGCTGACTATAGTTACTCAAACCTATAGTTCATTAATCTAATTCTTATTTATTTTTTAGTTCATACATAGTCCATTCGTAATTGCAAGCAGTGTAGTTTTGGAATGAATTTAAATGATCTACATTATATATAATATTTTGAATAGGAAATAAAGAGTATTACCAGAGTGGCCTGCACATTGAATAATTTAGCCATGAGAGGAGTGTGCAATAAGATTGTAGTTGTTTATGGAATAAATAAACATGAATTCATATGTACCAAAGATAATTTAAATGGAGGAATATAGTCAAAGTTCATTTCGGATTAAATACCACTGAAGATGTCTTAATGTGGCATGGTCAAATGTCAAATGAATGAATGATGTTAATACTTTTTATAAATGTAATTTTTAGCAGTAAATTTCTGCTGTGAATTATAGGACTGAGGCCGAGCTTCATCCGAGTGAGTCCTAAGCACCATTTGTACCACATGTCTCTAGTCAAACTGCAATGAGTTAGTTTCCATCTTTGTTAAGCCTGCAATGAGTTGGTAAGATGATTGCTTTTGTGTTCCAATTTGCATTGACTGTTCTTGAAGTGAAAAACAATGTTGCCATCAATGCGATGGGCCGCTCTAATACCTATAATATTTTTTTTCATTTAAATTTAAGCACATGACAGTGCAGATTAATAATACGTATGTTCCTTGAAATCATGTCAGGGCCACACAATGTGAACGAAAATGTACGAATGAAAACAAGGCAAATGCGCGTGAAAAAAATAGGGTTTAAAAAATTCCTCTATGATAGAGTGGACAGATTCATGTGGTACAACCAACATTAAATTACAATATAGTCATGTACAACGAGCGAGTCAGAACCTCACCATCACGTACATACTTTTGCAAACTTTCACGTACAACCAGCGAGCTAGGAAAATCAACGGACGGAACTTGTTCAATCGTCTTGCATTGCTTGTAAATAATTCTGAGTCATTGATTAGGAAAAGTTAGTTGGTGCATTCCATAGTAAGAGATGCCTTCGGCATAATAATTAATATAGATATTTATATTTATGAAGCAATTATTTTATTTACTGAAAATTTATTTTAGTTTACTTTTGAATTTTTTTATTTTATATAGATGAAGATATAAATTTATATGTTTATTTTGAAAATATAATATTTTTTTGTTAAATATTAATATGTTTTGCTAAATATTAATATTTATTGTTGTCAAATTTAAGATAAAGATAAGAGTTTCCACTACATATTCATTCAATTACACTCCATCTCTTATTGTTATTGTAGAATGTCTCTCCAAATTAATAAAAAAGTTTACTTGCATTTATAAGTTCTATTCATCCTATTTGATCTCTAAGAAATATTGTACATTAACAATTGTACTATTTGAAAGTGTAAGTAATGTGTCCATAATAAAATGAAGGTAATTTATTTAAATTCATTTTTTATTTTTATTTAAAACTAGCACTTGCACCTTAACGAGGTGCAATGCTTACGCTAATAGTCAGATATTGTTTGGGTAATTTATTTAGAGGGTTGATAGGTCATATGAAGTAAAAAATGTCATTATTAGGACTAATTGTATACAATATAAGTAGAGTGAATTTGAAATGTGGACATAACTATCTATTTGAATGTTTTACAATGTATGAAAACAATTAACATAAGAGATCAAATTACATATAATACATTTGTTGTTGATTTTTGAGAGATCTTCTATATAGATAGCACAATTTAGGGAAAAATACAAAAGTATTATTAACTTCAAGGATATGTAGGAATGTTAATCCTTTGTCTTGTCCTCCAAATATATATTTTTTTCAAGATGTTGAGCAAATGCTTCATTATAATTCAGAATAAGTCTATTGTTAGGCAACACTATTGTTCCGTATTCAAGCAATTGATTGTCAAAAATGATGGTGATTAGTGTCCCCAAATAACCTTAAAGCATGTGTACAATAGGAGACCATGTTTGTCTAATAGTATGGCTAGAAAAGTAGCATTAATTTGACCAGATCTTGATTTTAGGATCCTGGGATTGTTAGAACTTTGCATATGCCAATGATTAAGTTAGGATATTATTAATGAAATAATTTTTCTTTTAATTATTCCTTAAAAAGATATGTAGATATAAATTAAAAGTTTGGTCACCTTTTCATGTATTCGTTGTTAGTCAATTGATGTGGTTTTTGTAGCATACAGTCTTGATATTGCCTCCTTGTAGATGAGTTTAACATGTATCGAAGTAGACTTTTGTGAGAGAGAAATGATTAAAAAATTAAAATTGGTACTTCATGAAAAATTGGAGAAATTATGATGGAGATAGTGCTAAGAGTTATGTATCTTACTTTTTTTAGAGAGATAGTTGTTGTAATCAGGGTTCCTCTTTTTTCCTCATATTTGTGTATGGATTGTTTTGCATTTAGAGTATCGGTCAAAGCAGAATGTTGGTTGAATGTGAAGGCCATTTAATAACTTGAATCTATATATAGTTGTAAATGTTTTCCAATATTGATCATTTCTTTTTGAAATATGAGACCTTGGGATTTGTGTATGGTAATAGCCCATGTCATTGTGAGTAGTATCTATCTTTGATTGCCAAGCGATACATGTATTATCAGTGTAATTTTTGGGTCTTCTTGATTCCATGGTGGCCCACTATAATTATGGATCCTTGCTACACTGTACATTGGAACATTTGGTGGTTTACATCTTGGACTATAAACGATTTCAACAACTTTGTCAAAAGATCCATTTACAAGTCTTGCTTCTATCCATATGTTGGGTGTGAGCATAATATATGATGAACCACTTAACTTAACCCAAAATTTAACTTCTTGAAAGGTAACTAAGTAATTCAAGATGGGTCTCGACTAGTAGGCCATGTTAGGTACCCATGTACAAATGCAAATGCACATAAACCAATGCAATCTCTCATAAAGCGAGGAAAGAGAGAAAAACCTAATGGGAAAAAACCCTCCCCTAAAATGAGAGATGAAAATTATATTAAAAAAACTCTTGTAGAAGCATGTGAAGGACAAAACCCCATGTTAGGAAAAAGTCCCCCCATATGAGAGAAGAAGAGAAGATAGGTATCCCCCCCAATGTAGAATCTGCACCAATGGTAGAAGCTCAAAGATCTATGAAGAAACTGCTCCATGAATGTCGAACAACATTCCTCCCCATGGGAAGAAATAAAACCAAAGATGTATCCATAAAATCTCCCCAATCATAAAGGGAAGATGTAGGAAAAAAGCTCATGATGAATGAAATCTCTGAAAAATTGCTCAAGTGTCCCCATGTCAATGCTGAAAGATACCCCCTCCAAAGGTGGTGAACTGCTCCATGCTGCTGAAAAAGGCACTCTAAGATATAGTGGAGAGTAATGTAGAACAATATCCAAAGACTCACATGTAGATCCTCAAATAATAAAAAGACCTCCTCCAATTGTTGTACAAAAGTATCCACAATCATGTCAACCTTTAAGGAATGATCATGTAGAGAATGCACAAGAGGGTCAAAGTGTTCCCTCACAACAATCGAAGAAGGATCATCTTCACCAAAGAGAAGATGAATGTCATCAATGATGTCTCCCAAATCTGCAATGTAGGAGTCCACAAACAAACCTGCAATGTCTGTCAAGTAGGCATCCCAATCAACTGAAGCTAGAAGACAAGGAATATCCTAGCTACATCATCAAGTGCAATAGGTGATATGATAGCAAGAGGAGGAGATGAAATACAAGATTCGAGAATGAGGTCACATGTGAGAATCCCTAAGTTCAAGTACCCAAAGTTCTCCTCAAAATCTGAATCATCAACATAGGAAGAATTAACCTCATCAATAGGACCAAAATGTGAAAAAGAGTAAAATCGAGATGCATGATCAACCATCCCAGTCGCAATGATAGCTCTAGTCTCCAATTCTCTAATGATAACTAAATAAGGTGTGAACTCCACAATTTTCTGAGTTGCCCTGTGTGTGATTTGATAGATGGAAAGAAGATTGTTTGTCAAATGGGGTACACACAACACATCATTGAAGGAGTTATCCCCAATGGCGATAGATCCTTTCCCAATCACATCCATGTATATATGACTGCCCATCAAAATTTGCGGCATGTGGCAAGGCTCAAATGAAGAGAACATAGACTATGAAGATGCCATATGATGAGAAGCCCATGAATCTAGAAGCCATCTCCCTGAATCATGACTTGTAGTAGCACAAAGAGCTTGTCCCTTTCCTTTATCTGTCCCAAAAGAGTGATCCTTTCCTTTATTCTTTAATTTGGAAGAAGAAGTCGATGTAGACATTCTAGAAGGTAGGTTGATTTTGTTCTTCTCAAAAAGATTTTTCAACTCATCAATATCCTTCTTGTAACAATGATGTTCATCATGTCCCGACTTCTTGCAATATGCACAAAAAAGATTATCCTTATATGATTTCCTCTTAGGTGAGTCACCTTGTTGTGGAGAGGAGGATTTGTGCTCCATCTTTTCGTGGTTTTGACTTAGGTTGATTTTGATTCTTGCCTTTCCCTTGATTGCTTTGATTCCCCTTATTAACCACCAAAGCTTGTGACTTTAAAGATTTGAGAATCCCCATCTTGGTCAACTTAGATTGCTCAAGAATCAACATCTCCGTGAATGCATCAAATGAGGGAGAAGTGTATGAGGAACCTTGAGCTAACCTATGGGTGTGAAAGCTAGATACAAAGGTTGCATACTTGGAAAGAAGCTTGTCCACCAAGTTATAAACCAATTGAGCATCCTTTTTGTCAATTCCACAATCCTTAAGCTTTGCTCTTAGCTTATTTTCTTTTGTGACATAATATTAGATTATATCAAAATCCTTGGGATCCAATGTTGTGAGTTCACTATCAAGCTTGTAGCCCTTAATCTCATCAACTTGGCCATACAATTTTTCATAAATATCCCAAGCCTCTTTGATTGTAGTACACTTATCAATGTGAAAAATGAGGTCATCTAATACATACTTTCTAGGAGTTCCAAGTGCCATAGTATTCTTAGTGAGCCATTAAATTTGAGCATTAGGATCAACCTTAGGATCAGGTGGTTTTGTAATTGTTCCATTTACATAATGAATGAGCCCTTTTTCCATTAGGTTACTTCATGCCTTTATCTTCCATGATGCATAATTATGAGGAGTTAAAAGTGGAAATTTTGGAGAACCCATGGCACCAAAATAAAAAAGTACAAGATAAAGAGAGGCACAATCACACAAGACACACCCCCAAATTAATCAATCAAGAACCCCCCCCAAAAATGATGATTTGGCACTTTATACTTAATGTGTATACAATGGGCCACTTGCAAAACAAGGCAAGGTGGACTTCTAATTTCAATCTTACAACTGCCTTAAATAGGTTATAAGAGACTCCAAACAATACTGCAAGTGATCTAAACTGAGATCCAAGAAAAATACAAGTACCAAATAGGCCAAAAATGACCAAATACTGAAAGTACAATTTATACTAAAAATCACTACAAACTAATAGCAGATTATGAAAGTAGATGCAAAATTATGCATTTTCAAGAAAAGTGGCACCTAAAAGAGGAGGTTGTACAAGCTCAAACGGAGTCTTGGAAGTTGTAGAAATGGGGATTGGATAGGTAGTCACCAAAAAATGATATTTATGAGATATTTGTCCATCAAAATAAGAAAATAATGCCACCAAGAGAAAGCACATGAAAAATTATCCCATTTCAAAACACATTGCACCAAAAAAGGAGCAAAAATGAGCAAGATATGGCCAGTTGAAGTTGAACTACAAAATCAAGAAGCTCAAGGGAAGGTGCCTGCCAAATTTTCAAAAAATGATAATTTTAGAAATTTGCGAGGTTAAATTTAATGGTTGTATAGCTGTCGCTAAAAATTTACCTCCCTACCTGCATGGCATCCATATAGTACAAACTGATGATGTGGCAACTATGTGGTGAATGGCGTGTCTATCCGTACTAGTTATATAGCGCTGACTAAGAGAATAGGTGGTAGTACGAAAGAGTACATGGCACAATACTTGGCAGATTACATGTCAATACATGTGGTCTACAATAGTGATGATTGCACAATGTGGCAGCTGCATGGCAATTGATGACTAGGTTCGGTGGTCTATGTGGTAGTGACTGGGAACTCCACGTGTACAGGGACTGGTAAAAAAGACTCGAAGATTTGGTGGAGGATCGATGATGTCGGAGTAGGAAGGGACATGTGGCGGCTCGGGGAGGGCGGATGGTGAAGGCAACGTCAGAGCAGAAGGATGACACGACACTGGAGGGAGGAGCAACTTGCTGGCGGGGAGAAGAAGCCAACCAGAGTGGTCACGTCATCGAAGGAGCCGGTGGTACAACTCGCGAGGAAGTATATGAGGCAGGCTACTAAAAAGAAGCTACCGAGAGAGGAGATGCAAGGGCGAGGACCGGTCGTCGTCGGGACGACAGGACACAACAGCAGTTGGCGGATGAAAAAGTCAAAGTAGAGCGGGGAGCTCGGACAACAGGGTCACCGGATCACTGAAAAGAGGAAGTCGATGGTGGATGGAGAACACTATGGTGGCGGAGCCTGCAACACACGCAGGCATGTACGACGACAGACAAAAAACCTGCAGATTCTGCAGCACATTTTCGACGGTACAGGGGTGGGGTCGGACCCCCCCCCACCCGATATAAAATTTATTTTTTTATTTTTTCAAATCAAAATTTTACAAATAAACTTTTTCAAATACATTCCAAAAAATGAAGAATTGTTTTTTTTGAAAGGATTATGAAATTAAAAATATTTCGCAGAAAATAAAAAATGATATTTTTTTTTTTCAAAAATCGTACCGTACCACCCTAATTGGGCAAATTTTTTCCAAAGCTCGAAATTGACTTTCACCCAATACAGGTGAATTTATAGTCAAAATTCATGAAAATGACCACTCAGATGCAATGGTAAGGTCAGATGTAGTCTAGGATGCCTCTAGAAGATGTTGCTACTTATATCTGCCTCTTGACATCACAATAAAATCTCTCCAAGACAAATCAATGACACTCTAATGGCTCTGATACCATGTGAGATTTTGCCAAGATCAAGATCTCGATGAAAAGTATAATAGAGAGACAAAATAGATGATAGGAATAAACTGTGTTCTATCAAGATGAAAATACTGATCAACTGGATCATCAATCAATTACATACAATGTAGATGAGCCTGCTTATATAGGCAAGGCTATATGGACATGTGGCTCAATAAGAATCAAGGGTAGGTAGGGATAAGTAGGGGTAGGTAGGAGAAACAATATAATATTCCACATGAGGTGGATCATACACCGAATATGGAATGTAACAACAAGATAATACCACAAAAGGTGGAAAATTCTCCTACACACACTATCCCAATGTGGCACAAACACCCAGGTGTCTCATACCCAAACTACTATGAAATGTATTATCCTAAGTAAAATTAAGTAAGGTGTAATAATATCCAACATGCTAAATATTCAACATTTATGGTGACATAATTATAATATGGGTCATATTTCACTTTGTATTGCAATGCATCTATAACATGACTTCTACTCACATAAGAGTCATAATAATTCCCTTGTGTATGCAATATTCAAACTATGAGCACATCTAATTCTTCTATTCTACATAAAAGCACTTTTGCAATGATCTTAATATTTTGGGTAAAACTTATTGTGTGAACACTATATTTATATTGGCCTCCAAGAGCATGGGTTACTTTTAATACTGGGTTCACTCTAACAATGAGCATTTCTTCCACTCGGGAGAACCTTTTCAACATAACACGTTATTCCTGTGGGTCCATGTTGTTCAATGGTGAGAAATGATGTATGCCTTTCTGATGGAAGCATCTCTTTCAAGTAGCATTAGTATTTGATGATTGAACAAGCATGCCTGGGTAACATTCCTTGCATATTATGCATGTTAGTAGGTTGGAAAGTGCATCTATTAATTTTCAAAAAAATTTCAATTTTGTCATGAATTCAGGATTGTTACTGAAAGGCATTGAATGTTCTATTTGTTGGTCTTTTTGGGTACATTGACTTTGGGATGTTTGTTTGTCTAAGTTTCTAGCATGTCTCTTTGCATTTATTTCCTCTTTATGGTGAGCATAATAGGCTTTGCAAGTATCTTACAATGTTGTAGCATTTGTGCTTATATTTGTTGGGGCTCAATTTGGCTTTGTTGTAATATTTTAAGATGCCTATGGGAAACTATTTCCTCTTTATGACAAGCATAGTAATCTTGGCTTCTTTTTCGACTTTCAAATATTTCATGCTCTATTTGTTGGACATCAACTTGAATTTTTTCAGCATGAATGTTTGACATCTATATTTTGGAAATGTTAGGCCAAATAACTAATAATCATATGACAAAATTATAAAAAACAAATCTAGATTCCATCAATAGAATATAAGTGAAATGTTGTAATTGTGAAAGAAGACATCTAATAATGCAACTTGTTAACTTTGTATTTTATAACACAAATTCTTTAGTTCAAAACAATTTTAAATCATTTTGATTTTAGAAATTTAAAAATTTAAAGTAATTATTTTTTAATTATTATAATATTATTAAATGAATCATTTAAATATAAAGTTTTCTAATAAAAATGTTAATTTAAAAATCAAAACTTGATTTTAATATTTCTAATCCTATATAATATATTATGAATGCATATAGTCTAATTTAGAGTTAAAAACATCATATTAAATGATAGGAACTAACATAGAATAATATTTTATTATACTTTATTAATGTAATATAATAGAAAAAAATTTAAAAAAATTCAATATAATAAATATATTATTTCAATGTGGTTTGAATTAATAACTGTTCTTGCTTTGGTCTTTTGCCTACAATAAATTTTATATTTTTTAAAGTAAAATTTAGGTTTTGATTTATCGTTTATTTAGCAATCACATTTTTAAACAAATATTCAAATTCAAATTATGTAGGTGACTTGGAAGATGGAAAATCTACACTTTCTTAATACATCTTGGGTCTATTCTCATTTCTTGGAAATCTAAAAAGAAATTAGCACCAGCCCTATACTCTATTGAAGCTAAATAAATGGCAACCTCTAAAGCAACTCAAGAAATCTTTATGGCTTCAAAGAATTTTTGAGTATTTATAAGAACAAGAAGTTTCATCTACAATATTGTTTCTTGAGAATCAATCTACAATAAAAAAGGGCTAAAAATCCAACCTTTCACAATTGAACCAAACACATGAACACCAAGTTTCATTTGATTCAACACCATGTGAACAAGGTTATTAGTTAGTCTCTATTATCAGTTTTGTCTTTTAATTTCAGCAATAATTTTGGCAGTTTTGTTTAATAGTTGAACTATTCATTGTCGGCTTCTCTTTTTTATGTATGCTTCTTTGACATTGAATAAACATATAATTTACTTTTTTGCCAATTCTATTTTCATTCCAAATCTTTGTTTAACAGTTTATATCTATCTTTATCTCCTCAACCATCTCTCTCTCTCCCTCTCTCGCTCTTCAGCCCTTCTATATCCCTATCTCTCCCTCTCCCTCTCTCTCCTCTCCCTCTCTCTTCTTATTTCAAACATGACATGATCCTATTCGTAATGGAGCTTAACTATCTTCTTGATTTAGATGTTTTATTTCAGTCATTTTTGGATCCAAGTGGATGGATAATTTATTTGAAACTATTACTTCTCTAATAAGACCTTTGTTGCACAAACAACATCATTTTCTAAATGGCCTACCAATTAACATCATATTATACACAAATGTATGAAAACAATAGAAAAAAATTTTCCCCTATTGACATACCACACATCTTCGACGTACACATTGCACACAAAGGTGTGATTGCTAGTTTGCATTTACTTACACTTTATGGTAACAATTGACACCAACTTTTACTATCTAAACTAATTATTACTTCAATAATTGAATTTATTTAATTAATTTACTCAAAAGAATTAATTAGGATGATTAAACCCTTAAAAATATAATATACAAATAATTATATTATTATATTTATCATAATATTTATTAATATAATATTTTAATTGATATTATACCATAATTTGATAGATGTCGTTAGCATATAATCACCATTATCAATTGTACTCAACCAATAGAACTACAATCTAACATAAGTGGGACCAAAAAAAATAAAAAATGAATAGAGATAAGTTAAGATATAAAGCTGCAATACCTGAGTGTATGGATGCTCGATAGACCGGGGGGAGATATTTTCATAGATATTTTGACACACAAGTAATCCGATTTAGATGAAGACATTTAAGACTGGCAGGGATTTTCATGGTAAAATCATTGGTTTTTTGGCATATTTATAGTGTATATTATTCCACTTGTGCAGTTTTTATGTGCTTTTCGTTACTCATTTTTGTCCCAAAACATTGCACTTCAGTTTTTTTTGTTTTACGATAAAATTATATAAACAAATCTAGATTCCATCAATACAATATAAGTGAATCATGTAATTTTGAAAGAACGCATCCAATAAATCAGTTAACTTAATATTTTATAACACAAATTCTTTATTGCAAAACAATTTTAAATCATTTTGATTTTTACAAATTTAAAAATTGAAGGTAATTATTTTTAAATATTATAAATATTAAATGAATCATTTAAATATAAAGTTTTCTAATAAAAAATGTTAATTTAAAAATCAAAACTTGATTTTAATATTTCTAATCCTATATAATATAATACAAATGCATACAACCTAGATTAGAGTTAAACACATCATATTAAATGACAAAAACTAACATAGAATATTATTCTATTATACTATATTAATATAATAGAATAGAATATAATAAATAAAAAATACCATATAATAAATATTAATACAATGTAGTTTGAATAAATAATTGTTCTTTCTTTGGTCTTTTGTCTACAATAAATTTAATATTTTTTAAATTAAAATTTAGATTTTGATTTATCATTTATTTAGCAATCACATTTTCAAATAAATATTCAGATTCAAACTATGTAGGTGACTTAAAAGATGGAAAATCTACATTTACTTTCTTAATACATCTTGGGTCTATTGTCATTTCTTGGAAATCTAAAAAGCAACTAGTAGCAACCCTATACTCTATAGAGGGTAAATATATGGTAGCCTCTGAAGCAACTTAGGAAATCTTATGGCCTCAAGTAATTTTTGATTATTTATAAGAAGAACAAGTTTCTTCTATACTATTGTTTCTTGAGAATCAATTTGCAATCTAAAAATCCAACCTCTCACAATCGAACCAAACGCATCAACACCAAGTTTCATTTGATTCGGCACCATGTGAATGGGGCTATTTGTTAGTCTCTATTTTTAGTTTTTTTCTTTCGATTTCAGCAGTAATTTTGGTAGTTTTGTTTAATAGTTGAACTATTTATTGTTGCATTCTTCTTTTTTATGTATGCTTCTTTTACATTGAATAAACATAAAATTTACTTTTTTTCCATTTCTATTTTCATTAGAAATCTTTGTTAACACTTTATATCTATCTTTATCTCCTCAACCATCTCTCTCTCTCTCTCTCTCTCTCTCTCTCTCTCTCTCTCTCTCTCTCTCTCTCTCTCTCTCTCTTCACACCTTCTATATGCCCCTCTTTATATCCCCATCTCTCCCTCTCCCCCTCTTTCTCTCTCCTTCTCTCCCTCTCTCTTCTTATTTCAAACATAACATGATCCTATTCATAATGGAGCGTAATTATATTCTTGATTTAGATGTTTTATTTCGCTCATGTTTGGATCCCTATAAGTGGATGCATAGTTTATTTGAAATTATTACTTCTCTAATAAGACCTTTGTTGCACAAACAACATCATTTTTTAAATGGACTACCAATTGATATCATATTCTACACAAATGTATGAAAACAATAGAATAATTTTTTCCCCTATTGACATACCACACATCTTCGATGTACCCATTGCACACTAGGATGTGATTGGTAGTTTGTATTTACTTACATTTTATGATATCTGACACAAGGTAAAAGGGGTACAAGGCACAAACACAAGTTCAAACGTTAAACTAAATACAAATGAACTCAAAAACCTTAAGATGTATACCAAGAGAGATATAAAGCAAACAATGAGAAGCATACATAAACGAAAGAGAGAAAGAAGACTTCCCAAGATGCTCCCAAAGAATCTCATAGATGTTTCTCCCTTTCTCCTCTCCTCTCCAAGTCCCACATGAGTGTAGCTCTTAGCTTTTAGCAATATCCATGGATGTCATATGAAGATTCAAGATGGTTGTAAAAATGAAAATAAATGCTTGTGCAAGTGTAAATGATGTGCTATGAGAAAGCTCCTAATTAATGTCTATGTGAATCTTAGTATAATAACAATGCAAAATGCTTCCTTTTTTTTCTTGAGAAATTAGGTCCTTTTATAGGAAAAAATGTTGATTGAATGACCAAGATTGAGTGAGCTTGTGAAGGGCTAGGATTGATGGGTTTGTGATCCATGTGATGACTTTCAAACCAATCCCATGATGACAAGTGTCAACATGAGATGGCTTGAGTGGAGAGGGAAGAAGCACTAAATGCCTCAGATGACATGAAGGTTACCCTAGGAGGGTTTGGTTAGGCCTGAGTTAGTGGATAAGGGTAAAATTACAAAGCCATGTCACACTTTTATAAAGGAAATGGTCAATGCTTCATTCAACAACTCTCCTATGGAGGGTAGGATTAGATTCATTCTAATAAATTCATTGATTACTCGAAGTGGAGGACCCATGTCAATAAACACTTTGGTATAGATTGTAGGAACCACAGCAGTGGAAACAGCTGTTGTTATGAAATTATCGTGTACCGTATACACCGATTGAACTAGGGATGGGTGGGATGGTAGTTCAGCTATAAAACTATTTCGTTGCCTCCGGTCCGGTAACAGTAGAACTATCCCTCGTCTAGTTGGATGGCTAAAACAAGGATGCTCTAGCTGAAGAACTTAATAGGCAACACCCACGGTAGCTCCTTCTTTCCGACCTGGGTTAGTGAGCCCAACAAAGAAGAATGATGTAAACTAATTAAATTTATATTCTTTTGTCTATTTTATGTTTGTAATTTTAACAAAATTTAAAAAAATTATTTGAATGTAGTTTTTTATAAAGTAAACACCATTATTTAGCTGTTGATAGAATGTTGAAATTGAAGATATACAAGCCACCACACTTTAATTAGTAAATTTTACTTTTTTTAATTATTTTTTTTTGTGTATATTGATAAATTGAAACTTTATTGCATGGATATATTGTTTACTATTTTTTATAGATATATATTTTTCAATAAATTTGAAAAGTTGTGTGTGCTCAAATATAACTCTTTCCAATTCGCACCGGTTTTTTTCTTAATTATTTATCCAAATTAGAAAAGAATTATATCATTTTGACATAGATTTCTTTCTCTATTGCATCATATTTTTTTTCAAAATTTTTAAATAAATTTAAGTGTTTTTCTTTGACAAGATAATCAACCTTATATTTTAGTGTTGATGACCTACTTTCAATAAAATAAAATATAAAATATAAAAAAGTAATTAAAATATTAAAAGACATATATTTTTGAAAATTCACTTATAGATCTATAAAAGGGTATTTTTACATTTCAAAAAAAAAGTATTTATAAGAGTAGGAGTTGTTTAAACATTGAGTTTTTTTTTGTTTTTTGGCAAGTAGACCCAAAGTGGTATAAAGTATACATTTAGTACACACTTCCAATTGGAAAAGTTGTGGTCCACATATAACTTAACTATAATGAATCTAAATAGATCATATAATTCGCTGAAATTAATTTTTAGTTAGAATTACTTAAATGATAAGTTACCCTGAAATGTGACACAGTTTTGTGCTTTTACCCATTAAGTTTTTATCCAAAGGTAATGCTTTTATCCAATGGATAAACTCTTGTGCAAGAGTTAATGGAGATAACCATGGTCAAAGCAATGAATTCTTGAAGAGACCCATGAGTTAAATGAGGGTTGAGTTAGAGGGAAAATCTATAACCATGTGGGTAAGTTGAGTTAACCATTAATGGTTATGGAAGAGCCATAAATGGTTTGGAAGACTTTGAGGGTTAACTTGTTGAGGACATAAGGCCTTTAATACATTTCAAAGACTTTGGAGGCTTTGAGAAGTGACTTCTCTTTGCTTAGGAATGTGACAATAATTAGGAGATGAATTAGGCTAAATTGGAAGTGATTAGAAAAATCTAAAAGGGGTTTAGGAGGCAAGTGGGAGATGTAGGATTTTAATTAAAATAAAATTCATTTATTTCAACTAAAATTGTGCAACTTGCATTTGTAAAAAAATGCAAGTGGGAGGACTTTAGAGATTTAAATAAATATTTATTTATTTTAAATGTGGAGAGGGGTTAATTAAACAAATATGCTTTATTCATTAGATTGAATACTTTATTTAATTAATAGGAAAATAGGTTCAATATGAATTAATTAAATATTAATTTAATTAATTGTTGATTGATTGTTTAAATAATCAAATAAATATTAAATATTCATTTAATTAAGTAGACAGATTTATGTGTCTACAATAACAATTTACATCAACTTTATTATCTAAAATAATTATTACTTCAATAATTGTATTTATTTAATTAATTTACTCAAAAAAATTAATTAAAATGATTACACACTTAAAAATATAATATATAAATAATTATATTATTATATTTATCATAATATTTATTAATATAATATTTTAATTGATATTATACGAGAATTTGATAGATGCCGTTATCATATAATCATCATTATCAATTGTACTCAACCAATAGAAATACCATCTAATCTAACATAAGTGGGACTAAAATAAATAAATGAATAGAGATAAGTTAAGATATTAAGGTGCATATCCCTGAGTGCGTGGATGCTGGATAGACCAGGGGGAGATATTTCCGTAGATATTTTGACGCACTTCAGTTTTCAACCTGTGCAGTTTTTATGTCCCAAAACAGTGCACTTCAGTTTTCTTTGTTTTACTTTTGCATTTTCATTGGCTGAAAATAGGATCCTGTTTCCACCGAGTGAATCAGATCAGATATTATTGAGCTTTAGGGGCTTTAGGGACTTTTGTACATTATTCCACCTGTGCAGTTTTCTTTGTTTTACTTTTGCATTTTCATTGGCTTAAAATAACACCGAGTGAATTAGATATTATTGAGCTTTAGGGACTTTTGTACATTAAATATCTAAGACTCAGCTGAAGAGGCACAAATGGATTCTATGACGTAGTTTTCTGGCATATATACAGTGTATATCATTCCACCTGCGCAGTTTTTCTGGCATATATACAGTGTATATTATTCGATACCGCTGAAAAGAGGCAAAAATGGATTCGATGCCGTACAACTGTTTATAAATGGTTGGATTGATAGTGGGAAAAGTTTTAATTTGAGCATTCAAGCTGTTATAACTTGCTGAGATCCATGATATGCGTAGGGAATGCCCAAAGCATGAAACAGAAGAATGAGCAACCAGGGATCCACTCACAACACGCCAACCTGGTAAAATAGAAGACTAGTGTTTTTATTGTATAGGTTTCCACATCTTGTCTATTTCTTTTTACAGAGGTGAACCAGTTTTTGCTACAACACTAGGTTTTCCTGTGAGTTTTATATGGTTGTATTAGTGTTCAGGTTAATTTATATTAACAGCAGGTATGTATTTACAGTTGTTGGAGGCTCCCACATCAGAATCATCATGGACCAATGAAAAACACAGCTTGCATCTCAATTCCATGGAGGAAGCCTTTGTCTCACGTCTTTATACATATCCCTGTAAAAGATGGCGAGCAGATAGAGGAGAAATAGCCTCTGTATTTAGACTCGATTTAAATGAGGTTTGCTTTTTGAGCATCATTATGTGCCCTATGGTTCCACTATATTTTCTTCTTCTTTGATTTTGGATCTGAACATAAGATAGTGCTAAAAGAGATTAGTTGTGGGTGCATAGGAAGTTGAGTCTGGATTTTCCAATGGTCAAGAACTGTTTGGGTTTGCTGAAAGTGAACCAGAGAAGCCTAGCCTATATCATGATGTTCAAAACAATTCAAAAGAGTGTGGATTGAAGGAGAAATGCAGCAGTAATGATACAACTCAGGAAAACGATAGAAATGGTTGGTTCTTTCCCCTTGAACAGATGATTTCGTTGAATCTAGGTTAACTTTTTTCATGGGTATTAGCAATTTTTTTATTTCATCTGTTACTTTGCCTAGTAGATCTTCGGTTTTATTCATATGTTGTTGTAGATGAATGGATATCATGCTGACATGAATGCCTGACAGGGAGAAGGAAGAAGAGGTAGTTACAACATCCAAACAGGGAAATAACAGATGTGTTCGAAGAAGTGCAGTCTAAATATAATGATGAACATGCAAGAAATTTCTATGCAGGGCGAGATCGGTTGACAGAAGATACAACTGTTTCAGAAACTTCAGTGAAAACCTTGAGTGACAACCAGGAGGATCAGGTACTATTTAGATCAGAACCATATTGAGCTTATTGAGACTCTTGAAAATATTCATACAAATTCTAATTCAGGAAACTGCATTTTCAGAGCATTCCATTAAACAATGAGACATCTCCCAAGGAAGATGGCAAGCCCTGATAAGACTCGAATTTTTCTGTCTTGATAATGTAATTGACTAGTTGGAGATATTTTAACCACTTAACTAATTGGAAGCTTTAATTGATCTTTATACCATTATGAACAAGAGCTGCAAGGCAGCGAAGTTCCTGCCAAGTCTGGAAGAACAATTTTGATTAGTTTTGATTTGTTTTTGTTTGTGAATACATGACATTCGCTTTGGCAGAACAATTTTGTTTTGTTTTTATAATACATAAATAGTGCCTCCAGTTTATTTTTGGTTGCTCTTCCCTTTGAAGTTGCATATATGCACTCATCTTCCCAACCGAATTTACAAGCGGATACAAGCAATATAACAGCAGACATATTGATCAGGTTAGAAGATTTTTTAACAAAATACATAAAATATTAGACAAAAAAAGGAGACATATTGATCAGGTTAGAAGACTTTTTAACAAAATACATAAAATATCAGACAAAAAATGGCTCACAACCAGTTAGAAGCAGTTTTGACATTCAAAACAACAGCAGAAATATTTCAGAACTGACGATTGCGTCAAAACATGAAGGAAGAGTAATCAAATAAAAAACCCTTATTGCCAACTGTTCAGTTGGTCTTGTGTTTGTTCTCTCGCACTCGCATGGGGAGCATGCAAAGCTTGTCTGACATCCCCCAACCCCAAACACAGCTGAAACCTGCTCCCTTCTGCAATCTTGCAGTGACGAGAAAACTAGCGAATAAGATAATTCTCGTCACGTGAAGGAGCCATATCACTCAAATAATTTGAGCCAATTGGGATACATAAAATTCTTTTAGTAATGCATTATGGTTAAAAATTGATTACTTTCAATAATCTACACATTGCAAAAAAAGAGACTGCATTTGATGAAATTTCTTGTATGAAACATGATTGGTTGGAGCAGCAAAAAATTATTCGGAAGTTAAAACTAGCCCTGGCCAATAGTTTCTAGAAAGGTAGGAACTAATAATGGTTTTTTAAATGTTCTTTATTGAGAAAATGTTTAGATTTGTTGAAAAAATGATTTAATTATCAATACAGATATTTATATTTATGGAGGAATTATTTTATTTACTTAAAATTTATTTTATATATATAAAGCTATAAATTTATATGTTTATTTTTAAAAAGATAATATTTAATATTATGGTTGTCAAATTTAAGATAAAGATAACATATTTTCTAACACATTCAAGTCAATACATTCTACTTCATGTTGTTAGTGTAGAGTGTCTTTCCACACTAACAAAAAGTTCAACTAAATTTTCAAGTTGCAACCATCCTATCTAAATATATTTTGACCTATGTATTTTATTTCTAAAGAATATTTTATATTAGTAGGTCTACTTATAGGAGGTATAAGTAATGCATTCATAAGAAATGAAGGTAATATCTAAATTTATTGTTTATTTTTTGAGTCATATTATTTTTATTAAAACTAATAAGTTATTATTGTTTATTTTTTTAGTCATATTATTTACGCAATGATATAATAATTATCAATAGCAAAAGATATATCAACTTCTTATACTTTTTTTAATCAATGAATTGTGGTCTTCCGGACAACTCCCATAAACTAAAAAGATAAAACAAAATACACCAAACCCATGAACATGGATAGAAAAAAAGAAGAAAAAACTTGTTGAGCATAAGAAAACCTCATTGGAAACCTCATGTTTTATCTTTTTGACCAAATTTGTATGCAAGTGTAGCCTTACTTTAAATCTATGTTATTGATAATTTTCACATTATTGCTTCTATTTATCACTACTATCCACTCTTTAAAGGTGATATTGGAAAGGATATATCTCAAAACATCAAAAAGGATGTGAATGAAGGTACTAAGTGAAATTAATGGTGTCTATATATTTTTCTAAAAAACATCCAAATATTTTTTGATGGCTTTAAAGAAAGAATCAAACTATAATTGTAATAGTAGGTTTGAGAGATAGACCCATATAGTCTTCACCTTGAATGATTCATTAAAAGGACTTTAAACTCAAGGTACTAAGGTTTTAATGGGAGTTTGTGCTACCCCCAAAACCAATGCTCATAGAGGATAGCATTTTGTTCATCCATGATTATAGGGAAAATATTTGAGATTACCTTTTGTTAAAGGTTTCCATGCATCAATAATCCACTTGTGTGGTTCCGAAAGGCTAGACAAAAAGAAATTAAATTTTATAATCCATTGTTGATGAAAAAAATATCACCTTCAATTACTTCATTTTTAACATCTTCCAAGAACTCAAGAACTAGGGAATAATCAATTTAATATTGTTCATGTAGTTTGCAATATTTTCCAAAGAATCCCAAGAAAACTTTGTACAATAAAGCATGAGCCCTAAGAAAAATATTTCATCCCCTTGTTAAAGGCATCCTAAGTAGTAATGTTTGAGAATGAGATACCTTGAGTTGTGCTAGACACCTCATCACCATTATTGAAATTATTAAAATCACTAATGTCATTCACAAAAGAGTTAAAAGGTTTAGGATGAATAGAGAAGATATGATTACTATAATAGGAAGAGGAACCATTCAAGGAAAATGACTTGGATATAGAAGCCTCATAAATACAAAAGCTTGGAGCTCTTTGAAGCATAATATTTTTTCTAATTCAATCTTAACTTCTTATGCTTGCTATATATATGAACATAGATAAATTTATTAAATATTAAAATAAAAATTCACATCATTTATTTATAAATTTTGGTGAATCTTCAAGTTTTTCCTTTGAAATTATAATAGTGACACTAAAGTTCTTATCACAATATTGAAACACAAAATATGGCCTTGGGAGAAAAAATAGCTTGGTATATGTATGCAAAATAAAAAACTAAATGTTGTGAGATCATACAAGAAAAGCATCCAAACTCCTATGATTCAAAACTAATTTCATCTATAGCAGACCCTCTCATTGGTTAAAAAATATGATGTTTCATTGTGCATGGTAGGGAAGTGATCATTCCTCACTTAACCTAGGTTATCCATATTCCTATAATGGTTACCCCCTCTCTCAAAAATTTTAGAGCTCTATGAGTTTATCTCTATTTTGAGAGAAGTTTGGGGAATTAAAATTAAGGATTACTTTGAGGTCACAAGTAAGGTGATGAAAAAATTAAAATGAATTTTTTTTTATAATTACCTCATTCCATAGGACTAATGTAATATACTTCACAAAATTATAGGGAAAAGGAGAACAATTTACTTAGAAAAACAAGATGAATTAATTTGGGTTGCATCAAAATAAAATCATTATTCAATCATTCAAGGATATCATGTTCTTACTCATTCAAAGACTAATAAGAAATAGCCTTCTAAATTGTGTTGGCAAAAAATTCACACTCCAAGAGAACAACCCTTTGTATTATTACTAAACAAAAGTGGTTACAGCACAATATTAGAGACAAGCTCATTCAAATGAGTCTTCAACAATGACAATGATTTTAGCAGCATAACAATATTTTCAAAGACTTAATATCACTACACAAAATGTATAATTTGTAGTGTCATAAATTGTATCTCTATAAAATTTCACACTCTATTTGAAACCTACTTAAGTTTGCTTTTTCCTAGATCATTTTAAGCCTATTTGGGCCCTATTCTACACTAAAACTTCATTGTTAATCCCACAATTTAAATGAAATAAAATTATTAAATTAGGACTAGATCTAAAATCACAAACCTTGACACTCGTGACTCCATTTTGGAGGAAAACAAGACACCTAGCTCTATAATCTCACTAAAATATCTTGAAATTGTAGCTAGTGCAAGTGTTTGCCTTCAAATTTTCAAATTCAGTTTGAATTTTCGTAGTTGATCATTTTGTGTCAATTTTTTTTTTGTCAAAAATATCTTGTGATATCTATTAGTGTAGGTTTTTATTTTTCCTTATGTTAGGTATTTTATTTTTCCTACACATTATTTAAGCTTGCTTAGGTTATTAGGAGTAGTTAATATGAGGACACATGGAGAAATACTTTAGCTACATGTGTAACTCTCTCCATCAAATAGGTAGTTGAGTTACATAGCCTATTTTGGCTTGTTATGCCACCTCACATAACCATTATGTATTCATTTTCTAAGTGGGTTGTGAGGTAGTTGGGTTTCTCACCTTTTTTTGACTTTGTGTCAAGTACCACAGTTAATTTCCTATCTTCATGTAAGGAGGTTATGCCACATGTTTTAGAATTTTACCAAGTAGGTAAAATCTTCCATTTTAAATTGGGATTAGGGGTTAATTCTATTATTTTTCTATATAATTAGCACTCTACTCTCACCTTCACTAGTTCAGTGATAGCTCAGTGAGAGTATTGAGAGTCTTCTCAAAATTCTCTTTTCTTGTCTTTATTTTTCTCTCATTTTAGATTTCTCTTCATCTAGTTGTTTTGATCTTTGATCAGCTACTCCTTGGAGTTGCATATGATTTATGACCAGCATTGGATCCTACCTCGGTTCTTACATCTCATAGAATCTAACATGATATCAAAGTCGTATATTGTCTAGTCTTTCTCATTATTATTAATTTTTTTTAAAGAGATTTGAGATAATTAGGTAGCTATTATTTTTCTTAGAAACTAAGTATGCTCTTTTCCTGCATTCTTGAGTGACCTAGAGAATCAGATCAGTTTAAAGGAAACTAAGCTTCTATTTAAACTGGTTTAAATATATATACATGTTCTTGTGAGATTTGGGTGATATAAGCTTTTTGGTAATATTGAAGGATATTTTAGTATTTACAAAGTGCCTAGAAGGCTTGAGAAAGTCAAAAGTGACTTTTATTTCACCAAAATTAGAGTTTGGAGAACATAGTAAAAATCAAAGTGATAATTTTAAAATTTCACTAGAGTTGTTTTCATTTTGGTTTCATAATTCTAGCTTCTACTCCTTCACAAGAAAATTAATTTATGGGTTTGGTTCCCAACATCAAAAGACTATTTGGGTATCTCTTAATTTTTGCATAAAGTCAATTATTTTTGCATAGATTGACAGTGAACTAGGCATGAGCAATTTTGGCTAGCAGATTTAGCAACTTTTTTAAATAATTGCATAACCTTTTCCTAACATGTAAGATTTCCACAAATACGTACTTGATGGAAAGCTAGAAATGAAAAATTTTCATCCACATAAATTTTATTGTCATTTTATATTAAAGTTTTTTGGTTTAAGTTGCTTCACTTCTTCTCTTCAACAAGATATATCCTTTACCTCAGAATTTTTTTGTTTAAAAAATGAATTGGCATTGGAAAGGTATAGAAGAGTATTACACAACTATAAGAATTTTAAAAAAATATTTTTCATCAAACCAATTTGTATCATTTTTTTTCAAATTGGCCATTAGAGGCCTACGAAGCAATGTAATCCGAGAAAAGGGTTGGTAAATGCACTAATTATAAAGTGTTAACCATGTAATATTTGGGGGGTATTTTTTTGAGACTAGTGGAAAGGGAGTGGTGTCTCATGTGCCTTCTTTATTGCACTATTCCTCATTATTTGCAATCTTTTTTTCTACTATCATGGATAAATGATCTACAATTCCTATTTTAACATCATATAACTATTTTAAATGAAAATCTAAGATGATAATATATTTGAATAGAAATGGATATAATTGTATTACAATGAGACTTAAAATTGAACGTCAATATGATGCAAAAAGATAAAATATTTTAACAAATCTGATGAAGCATTTCGTACTATGTGTATGTTAGTCTCCCCTAACCTTCTTTTTTACATTGAATCTGCCACTACACTAGATGAAGTGTGGACCACTTTGGAAAACCTCTTTGGTAAGTATAATGAGTTAAGAGGTCATTAGTTGGAGAATAAACTCATAGGGTTGGGTCCAACCAATTTTGACACCGTACAAGACTTCTTCATAAAACTTAGATCTATAAGATTGTATTTCGAATAGTGTTGAATTAAAAAGGATGGTAAGCAATTGGTCTCGATAATTATTATAAGTTTATTCCTAAGTATTCAATGTTTGTTTCTACATTCTATGCTACAAAAAGTGCCCTAGGTTCCACATTCAAGATACATTCCTGATTAATTTTTCTACACTAGGGAGTATGAAAATTATTTCAAATGGGTACAATCAAACCCTCTAAGTCACATGACTTAGCTATAAATCAAGGAACAAAATAATATAAAGGGTCTAGTAGGAAAGATAAGAAACAAAAGAATCAAGGAGAGAAAAAGAAAGATCAAAAGTTTGCTACTTCAGAAGTAGATATTAAATATTTTCATCAAAAGGTGTGTAAACACTTAAATTAATCATTTTAATTAATTTAAGTCTCCCACATAGATAATTTATTTAATTATGTTAATCCTTATTCTTCCCAATATTAATTGAATTGAATTTAATTAATATTGTCACTATAGTCCAATGATTTATTTATTTAATAAATCAATTCTCCCCCATTCTTCTAAGGTATCCAAAATCAATTCTTCTTAAATCTCCCCTTTAATTAATTAATTAATTAACCCTTGTGATTCCTACAAATTACATTTTCCTAATCCATCATTAGCCTAATTAATTCTTCTAGAAGTCCTCTTAATCCTACTTACCATTATTCCTCTAATTTTTAATTGCCCTCACTCATTATCTCTCCTAGTCAAATCCTCTTACAAATTCCACTTCCTCTAATCCCACCTAATCCCTCTTCTAATCTCTCTTCTTATGGACCTTGATAGTGGATAATCCCCATGATTAGCCACAAATTCAACTCCTTATCCCCTCACTCAACCACCTTCCTTAAATGCTCTTTTCCTAGGTGAATGTGAGATTTTCAAAAATCTCACATCCCTCTAGGTATCCCTTTACCCAAGGAATTTTTAATTCCTTTTTATTTCTCCAATCCCCATGATTCTCTTTTTAGGGAATTTTTAATTATCCTTCTCACCATCCAAGGAATATTTTTATTCCTTTTGTCTTCCCTAGGTGCATTGGAAAGCCTTCCCAATGAACCTTGAGGAGTGTGGAGACAAGAAATGCCTTTATGACATATTTCTTGGACTCCACACTTGTCTTGTCAACTTCTCTTGATCCATGTGTGGGCTCACATGCAATCTTGACCCTCCATCTTGGATCAATCCTAGCCATCCATTTGCTCTCCCATTCTTCTATAAATTGGAGACGCCACTCCTTCATTTTCCATCTCCAAATTAAGTAAGTTCATGCTGCCCATTTGAGCCCAATCAATCATCCAAGCACCCAAACTATAGAAAAAATTTCTCTCATCCATCACTTAGCCATTTATCTTGCACACACATCCATTGCATCATCCACTCAACCATTTTGTGCACATTTGGAGATCCAATCACATCTCATCAAGGAGAAAATCCAATCAGGTTGGAGAAGAGCACCATTCCAACCCCATCATGCTCAATCCAAGGAACAAGTGAGGACTATGAAGGTATAATGGTACTTCTTGGGTTTATTTGAATGTTTAATATTTATTTCTATTCAAACAAACCATTTATCTTCATCCTATTTTTTCCTTGGTTCAAGGTAAACGACCTAAGAAGGAGAAGGTCAAGTGTAATTACGTAAGAGGCTTGGCCATGATGAGCATAAGTGTTTAAAGAAAAAATAGATGGCCTTTCACATCTTTTGGAAAAGAGAAATATCCAGGTTCTTAATTTAGTCAAACAATTAGAAGGATCTTATAAGGACATATCTATAAGAGTAAGGAGAAAGGAAAGCGTAAGGCCCAAGTTGTTGTCCCTTCACAACCAAATTCTTGGATCATTGACTCAAGTTCTTCACAACACATGGATTTTTGAAAATATGATTTTGACTCCTTAGAGCCATGTTCTATGCCTAACATACTAATGAGTGATGACACTCCTATTGAAGTGCATGGGAGAAGGTTTATTGATGTGGGAAAAGGAACATTTGAGGATGTCATTGGTGTTCCATCTTTATCAACTAATTTCCTATCTATTTATTAGATCATTCACACTAGTTTTGGCAAGCGAGTTGAGTTCACACAAGATACAGTTGTAGTCAGTGAAATGTATAATGGGTCTACTTTTGTTGTGGAAAAAGTAATTTATCGATCCAAATTCTATCAATTTTTTTCATTTTATTCTTGACTCTCCTTTGACATTCTTACTCATGCAAATGAGGTGAGTTGTTTGTGGCTTCAATAGTCTAGCCACTTGAACTACCATTACTTGCAATATCTTGGTCAATAGTACATGGATTTAGGGTTTCCTTCTATTCATTTTTTAATGGAGTTTGCCAACGATGCAAATGTTCTTGGTAAGCATTCTGAGTATATGTATGATAAAGGCATGGTATGGAAAGATACACAACTATTGGATTTGGTACCTAGTGACTTGGCAAGATCATTTACATAATCATATTTCAATAGGGATAAATATGTCTTGACACTCATTGATGACTTTTCTAGATGGGTTTACTTTTTTGGAAAAAATTATAATGTTTCAAAGATTTTTTAGAGAAATAATTTGGGAAGTTCATCAAGATTATGCATATAGATAACGGGATGAATATGTTAACAATTATTTTGAACAGTTTTTTTCTTTAGAAGGTATTAACATGTAACATATAATTCTAGACAACCCTTAATAGATGGTGTCTCAGAATGCAAGGACAAGTCCTTGAAAAAGAGATGGCCAATTGTATTATTCACTCCAAGTCTTTGACACCTCAATAATGGGTAGAGGTCATCAACTGTGTGTGTTACATACAAAACTAATTTACTCACAAAGTTTGAAGGGTGTAACTCCTTTCAAGCTTGGACTAGTCAAAAACCCATAATTAAGTTTAGAGTGTTTGGTTCTCTTGCATAGGTCCACATTCTAGCCGAGAAATGCAAGGATATGGATCCGTAGAACAAGCCTTGCATATTTGTTGGCTATCTAGATGATGTTAAAGGGTATAGACTTATCCATCCCTCCACTCATGAGTTTTTCATTGAGAGGAGTGTTCATTTTGAGGAGATTTCTTCACATACCTCTTCTCCATCCACTATCACATTGTAGAAATTGCATCGTGATAATATTTCTTCAGAGGATCTCAATCCTCCTAATTTTGATGAGGAGTCTTCTTCCTCCGCTTCAAGATGGTGATAGTGATGATGATGATTCACATTCCTCTCCTAGTCATCATTCAGAGGTTGATGATTCTCCCCCAAACTCTCCAACCTCAGTGCCTCTTTGGGATCAACAAACATTTGAGTCAACAGGTGATTGGCTTGGTAATGTAGGTGATTATGAGGCAAAAAGTGGCAATTTGAATTTGGTTTGTAAATACCAAACAAACAAAAAAATTGTTAGTAATGAATATCCATTAATATAATAAATATACATTTCCTAATGCCATCATTGTGATGTTATGTTTTAAAAAATGGATATCTATTTCCAAAATGGATATCTATTTTATTTAGCCTAAAAAGCATATTTTACTAAAATGGGCATAACTTTTGCATTTCTTATAAAAAAAAAATAATTTTTTATAGGCATTGGAAAGGTGATTCAAGGACCTACCAAATTGATAAGTTAATTTTATTATATTATACACCAACAACTTATTATAATAATTTAAAGTTAATCCTTCAATTTTAAAACTTTAAATACTCAATTTTTTGCATGCACAATCTTGTTCTTTCATTTTTTGACTCCCAAAGGAATTGAAATATTTAAAAAAGAATAAATAATAAACATTTAGATTTTATGTACTAATGAGACTAATTATTTTTTATATTTATCATCATTGAAGTTTTCCTTGTTGTCTTTGATCCTATGCACATCAATTCTCAAGTTGACCTAGGAGAAAATGTCTCTCTATACCTCTCTCCTCATCTCTCTATTTACTTAGCTATATTTCTCTCTCTCCCCCTCTCCATTTGTCTCCCTTTCAATCCATCTCTCCCTAAGTTTCCTTATTATACTTCTATCTATTTCTCTCCTCTTTCTCTTCCTTGTTTACCCATCTCACTCCATTTCTTACCCCATTTAGATCCTTCCCAAGTTATATCTATCTCTAGATATATCTTCCTCTTTCTATCCCTATCTCTCCCAATCCATCTCTCTTATTATATCTCCATATAGTAATATATCTCTTCCTCTATACATATTTAATCTATCTCTCTACATTTTTAATTGTGTTCCCTCTCTATGTATCTCTCTCTTTTTCTACCTCTATCTAAATATATATCCCTATCTCCCTCCCTCCATCCTACTCTATATCTCTTTATATCTCCCTCTTTATCTCTCCCTATCTATCTATATTTCTCTATTTATCACTCTATCAAACCACCTACATCTCTATATCTATCCACATTCCTCTTCCTTTATATATCTCTATCTCTTCATCTTTGTATCTCCCTCTATGGTCTGCTCTTTATCCCCACCTCCCTTTCTGTCTATATATTTATCTAGACATATTTAGCTCTTTCTATCTCTATATCTATTTGTCTCCCTCTCTCTTTATCTTCATTTCTATCTTGATCTTCCTATATAATTTAATATCTCTATATATGTCTTGGACCTCTTTCTATCCATCATTCTCTTTCCATCTCTCTCTCTCTCTCTCTCTCTCTCTCTCTCTCTCTCTCTCTCTCTGTGCGTAGACCTTAAAATTTATATCTATATCTATGTCTCTATCTCTTTTCTAGGTATTTTCATCTCTCTATATTGATAGTTCTGATACTTAATATAAGTACAGATCCAATAGCCAACAAGATGAGAGGGTGGTGCAGGAGCACCTAAGCACTTGAATGCTCAAATCCTAGCAGGTATAACATTTTATTGCAAATTAAGCATGTGTTTTTATTTTATGCTTCTAGTAGGTTTAATAGGTTTTCTTTGTGGTGTAATAAGGCTTGTAACTCATTTGTGTTTAAGAGTTTCCAAGATTTTTGTTTTTTTGCTCGGCAGGCTAAAAATTGTCAATTTTGGGTCCAAATGAGCATTTTTGAATTTTTGATGTTGGAAAGCCTTGAAAGGCATTGGATCATGTTTATTTAGTGTTTCTAGATGATTTTGAGTCATTGGTTTGAGTGCCAAGTCACCGGGAGTCAAAATGCAACTTTTTGAGCAACAAAAGTTGTCAAAAGTTGTCAAAAAGCTATCAAAAAGTGAAAAAATGATTTTTGGTGGTTTTGGTTAGTTCCATCCTATACCTGTCCATACAAAGGCTTCAACAAGTTGGAACATGTATAAAAACCATGTTCCAATCATTGTATGGGCAGTTTACATTGGAAAAATAAGAAAAATACTTGTTTTGCTCTTATTTTCTGTGAGTTTTAACTAGTTTTCTGCACTTTTTAGAGTACAGTTTGTACCATGTTTATTTAGTGTTTCTAGATGATTTTGAGTCATTGGTTTGAGTGCCAAGTCACCAGGAGTCAAAATGCAACTTTTTGAGCAACAAAAGTTGTCAAAAGTTGTCAAAAAGCTGTCAAAAAGTGAAAAAATGATTTTTGGTGGTTTTGGTTAGTTCCAGCCTGTACCTGTCCATACAAAGGCTTCAACAAGTTGGCACATGTATAAAAACCATGTTCCAATCATTGTATGGGCAGTTTACATTGGAAAAATAAGAAAAATACTTATTTTTCTCTTATTTTCTATGAGTTTTAACTAGTTTTCTGCACTTTTTAGAGTACAGTCCGTACCATGGCTCCATGAGTCCGTACTGCTCTTGTTTTTGGTTGATGTGATCTTCTTTGATGTTTTAGTAGTGATTGGAACAAGTTTTAGTTGAAGTGTTTTTCAGTAAAGCATTGTTTTGTGGTTCCAATGGAAGATCATTCCTGGTCCAACTGATTTCTTCAAAGTCTCTTCATCCATGGCTTTGAGGAAATTTGTTGGATCCTCTATACATATTGTACCATACATCTATTTTCTTTTTCTAGCAATGCACAAGTGTTTATAAGCCCATGGCAAGTGTGTGAAGTGAGCAACTTGGCTTGGGTATTCTTAAATTTGTTTGAATGGTACTTTGCTGTTCATAGCACTGTACTTTGAAGTGTTGAAGAAGAATCAAGTTGACAAGAGTCATCATTGTACTTTACCATCCTTGTCTCTCTCATGACTTGGTTGGTGGCAAGAAGCAAAGGTGTAATCAGATTGTAAAAACAGTGAGTCACTGTTTGATTAGATAAAACCTCATTGCCAACCTCCCAAATGGTTAGTGTGAAATGAGGGATTCCTCTTTTATGCAGAATGGAAATGTGTTTGCAAATAGTTTCAATGTGAAGAAGACAAATTACACATTTTCATTGTAAAGGACCTAAATAAGGATCCTAAAAACAGTGTATTCTTTGTCACAGTCACATAATGTTGTTATGATTTGTGTCATCCTTTAAGTACTCAACCCATTAAGATCTTTGAAGAGGTTATGTGCACTACTCTATCATGCCATTTATACCTTTTTGCAGGCAAGGGACAGCATGAAGAAACAGGTCAAAATAGAGAGATTAAAGTTGTCACAATTTCTAAGACTGTGAAAGTGCAGTAAGGCAGATAAGAGACCAACAGTCATAAAAAAGACCCTTTCCTACTTGTTTGAAGGTTACTCCAACTATTGTCAAGGCATTTTTGCATTCATATGTGATATATTTTCATTGTACTTACTTTATTAAAGTTAACAAAGTATACAAAACCTTGAAAACATCGCTGTCCCTATTTTAGACTGTTATTTCTGAGAAAATGCAGCAGTATGATAACTATTTGATAAAATGTCAATATTAGAAGATGAGGTTTAAGTCCTTGGAAGTATTGGGTATATGTGGAAGCAAGTTTTGAAGCATTTAAATTGGTCTATTATCATGAGGAAGACTTGTAAATTGCAAACCCTCACTTGAAACCTCAAAAACCCTTGAAAATTGCATATTTTGTGGGACAGTCCTCAAACAGTCTGTACAGTACTTGCCATAGCAAAAATCCTTGAGCTTTCAACATCAAATGACCATGTCTCCAAGGGTTTGTCATGAAGTTTATCAGGTTGAGCAAGGTGAACAATTTTCCTTAAAAACTAGGGCTAATTCTAGTAGCCTTTTTGGAGCAAATTTGACCAATTCATGAAATCGGTAAGGAAGGGGAAGCAATTGGTTGTTTCAAATCATCAAAATTGATGATTAAAGGCCTGAGACACCCTACTACAATATCCATAGCCTTGCATTAAGTCATTTGGTCAAAATGATCATTTGAACCTAGAAAGTTGCTTGAGTAATACAACGTTCTTTACATCCAATTTAGAAATTCTCATTCTTGAAAGGTGAAGTACAGTCCTCAAACTTTGTAGATGTGTCCAGATGCTCAATCAATAGGTTAATATGATTGAAATCCTTAAGGGTGCAATTAAGATTAGGTAAACCATGGTTCTCCAATAGTTGCCCATTCCCGGAAGAGAGGAGATTCAGCCGGTTGGACAACCAAACTTGTTCATTTTTGGTGACACACAAGAGGACCTCGTTTAAGAGTTGAATGCCTTAGCATGGAAGGTAAGGAGGAGTAATGTCCAATTCAATAGGGTGCAAGTAGTGTTGAATAGAGAGGAGGAGATAGGAGAAAGGTTTAGGAGAATCCCATTTGTGCCTAGGGATTGATTTGGGAAACACTTGGAGAACAAAAGCCCACCAATCTCAAATAGGAGACTAACTTCTATTTTTACCTCCTCATCATAGTGGTATCAGAGCCAATTCAGATTTGGGTTGAGAGATTAGCATATGTCTGGTAGTGAGTCAGTGGGAGACAACATCAACAACATGGTGACCAATGCAGAGTTAGCAAAGAGGATGGAGGATCAAGTTGAAGAAAATAGACTCCTTAGGGAAAGATTACAACAACTTGAAAGAAAATTGAACCAAGTAGAAGTCAAGACCGAAGAAGTCAGTGAGAGAGTAGAAAATGCTGAAGATAAGAAGGAAACCTTAGAGGAAGAAATCCCAGAACCAGATCCAATCTTGGATAAAGAACAAGAAACCTTTTTACAAGCTTTGAAAGCTTTGACTGGAAAGGCCCTAGATGGAGTGTCCCTTTTTAGTGGCAAGATGGAACCAAAAGCACTAATGGAGTGGATAGAGGGTCTAGAGAATCACTTTGAATGTGATGGCATTACTGAAGCACAGAAAGTGAAGGTAGCCAAATCTAGAATGAGAGGTGCAGCCTTGACCTGGTGGAAATTCATCCAAGAGGAAAGGGTGAAAGAGGGAAAGAAACCCATAACCACCTGGAAGACAATGGTAACTAAGATCAAAGACACCTACATGCCTAAAGATTATGAAATCCAGTTACATAGGAAGAGACAAAACTTGAGACAAAAGGACCTAGATGTCAGTAGTTACACTGAAGAATTCCAAAAACTAAGCCTTAGATCTAAGGTACAAGAAGATGAAAATGTCAGAGTAGCTAGATATCTCAATGGGTTAAGATGGAATATTCAGGAAGAGTTAAGCCTATGGTGTCCCAACACATTACAGAAGTGTTATCAGTTAGCATTGAAGGTAGAAGAGAGAAACAAGAAGAAACAAGAACATAATGGTAGAGGCAGAGGCAGAGGAAACAGAGGCAGTCATAGAGGCAGTTTTGGGGGAAGATACACAGATCATAGGTCCAAGGGAGAGTCTAAGCTTATTGAGCAAAGCGAGGATTCTCAGAGCAGACCCAACTATAGGGGTAGGGGATCAGGTAACCCAGGAAGGGGTAGATCTAATGGACCTGGAAGAGGTTCATACTTCTCCACCATGAAGTGTTACAACTTTCAGAAACTAGGCCATCCAGCATATAGATGCCCAGAAAAGCCAAGCTCATCTCAAGGAGGTGATAAGAGAGTCCATTTTGTGCAGGAAGAAACCACACCAAGTCAAAGGTGTCTACCATCAGAAGAAGGGGAAAACCTCATGATCAGGAGGATCCTCATGAAAGAGCCATCTCAGAAAGATATGTCTCAAAGGAAAGCTCTTTTTAGGATCAAATGTAAGATCCAAGGAAAGGTGTGCAAAGTTGTCATTGACTCAGGATCAACTGATAACATCATATCAGAAGAAGCTGCTACAAAACTTCATCTACCTAGAATACAGCACAATGAGCCCTACAAGGTCACATGGTTGGAAAAATGGCAGCATGTATTAGTGAGTGAACAAACATGGGTAGAGTTTAACATAGGTGAGTACCAAGATAAGATTTTGTGTGATATACTACCTATCGATGCTTGTCATTTGCTTTTAGGAAGACCTTGGCAATTTGACAGGAAAGCACAATATGATGGAGAAAAGAACTCATACTCATTTTTCAAGAATGGTATCAACTATAAAATTCAGTCCCTTAACGAAGAAAGTGAAGGCAGCAAACCACAAGTTCCAAAAACTTTGTTAGTTGGTGAAAAGGAGTTCATTCATACCTTAAAGGAAGGTGATGGCATAGGTTTTGCATTAGTAACTAAACCAGTTGATGAAAAGAAAGAAAAGAAGGTAGAAATCCCATATGAGGTGCAACAACTTCTGGATTAGTTTAAGTCAATTGTTAATGATGGCCAACCAACCTCTCTACCTCCTCAGAGAGCCATTAGCCACCAGATAGACTTCATCCCAGGTGCATCTTTACCAAACAAAGCTACTTACAAAATGACACCTGAACAAAATCAGGAAGTGGCAAGACAAATCCAAGAGCTATTAGACCAAGGATTGATTAGAAAAAGTATTAGTCCATGTGCAGTACCCACAGTGTTAGCACCTAAGAAAGGTGGGGCTTGGAGACTTTGTACAAATTCAAGAGCAATAAACAGGATCACAATCAGGTATAGATTCCCCATTCCTAGGATAGAAGATCTTATGGATTGTTTAGGGGGAGAAAAATATTTCCGTAAGATAGACCTAAAAAGTGGTTATCATCAAATCTGCATCAAAGAGGGAGATGAATGGAAAACAACTTTCAAGACAAATGAGGGGTTGTATGAATGGCTAGTCATGCCATTTGGGTTAACAAATGCACCCAGTACATTTATGAGATTGATGAATGAGGTGTTACATGACTTCATAGGCAGGTTTTTAGTTGTGTACCTTGATGACATCTTAATTTTCAGTCAAACCAAGGAAGAACACCTCCAACATTTGCAGATTGTCTTACAAAGATTGAATGATGAACAACTTACTATCAACCTAGAAAAATGTGATTTCCTTAAGCAAGAGCTGGTCTATTTGGGTTTTGTTGTTTCAGGGGGTGATTTGAAGATGGATCCAGATAAGGTAGAAGCCATAGTTAATTGGCCAACCCCTAAGAATGCTAGTGATGTCAGGAGTTTTCATGGACTTGCTCAATTTTATAGGAAGTTTATTAGAGGTTTCAGTGAAATATGTGCACCTATGTTAGAAACCATTAAGGGTGGTGTGAAAGTGAAATTTCAATGGACAGAAGCAGCCAATAGGGGATTTGAATTGTTGAAAGTCAGAGTTGCTACCCAACCAGTGTTGATTCTACCTAGTTTTGACAAATTGTTTACCTTAGAGTGTGATGCCAATAATATTGCTATTGGTGCTATTTTGAGTCAGGATAATAGACCTGTTGCATTTTTTAGTGAAAAGCTTAATGATGCTAAGAAGAAATATTCTTCATATGATCTTGAAATGTATGCTTTGGTTCAAGCACTTAGAAAATGGAGGCATTACCTTCTTCCTAAAGAATTTATGGTTTACACTGACAACCAGGCACTTAGTTTTCTCAATTCACAGGATAAGCTTAGTCACAGACATGTTAAATGGGTAGAGTCTTTGCAAGCATATACCTTTACTTTGAAGCATAAGAAAGGACAGTGCAATAAAGTAGTTGATGCATTGAGTAGAAGGTTACTTACTATTCAAGAAATTCAGATTAGAAGTATTGGTATAGAATGTTTTAAGGATTTATATCCACATGATTCTGATTTTGCTGATATTTACAAAGTTTGTCAAGATTTTCAGAATACTTTTCATAGTGAATATGCTGACTATACTTTGCAGAATGGGTTGTTATTCAGGGGTGGACAGCTGTGTGTGCCAAAAGGTTCAATGAGGGAGAATCTGATACAGGAAAAGCACAATGGTTGCTTGAGTGGTCACTTTGGTCTTAATAAGACTTTGGAATTGGTTCAGAGGCACTATTTTTGGCCTAAGATGCAGGCAGATGTCAGGAAATATGTTAAGCAATGCATGGTATGTCAGAAAGCCAAGGGTACTAGCACTAATGCTAGTTTGTATCAGCCTCTTCCCATACCTTCTAGGCCTTGGGATTGTATCAATATGGATTTTGTGGTAGGTTTGCCTAGGACTAAAGAAGGGTGTGATAGTAATTTTGTGGTTGTTGACAGATTCAGCAAAATGGCACATTTCATACCCTGCAAAACTACTAATGATGCTAGTCACATTGCTTTTCTTTTCTTTAAGGAAGTTGTAAGAATTCATGGTTTGCCATCCAATATTGTATCTGATAGAGATGCTAAGTTGTTGGGTCATTTTTGGAAAACTTTATGGAAGAAATTGGGTACTAACTTGTCTTTTGGTTCAGCTTACCATCCATAGATAGATGGCCAAATAGAAGTGGTGAATAGAACATTGGGTAATCTACTCAGATGTCTTACCAAAGAATATGGGCAAAGTTGGGATCAACTCATCCATCAGGCAGAGTTTGCATACAATGACAGTGTAAATAGATCCACTGGTAAGAGCCCATTTCAGATTGTTTATGGAATGCATCCTAGAGGTGTTTTTGAGTTAAATGATGTAACTAATTTGCAGCATGTGAGTGGTACAGCAGAAGATATGGCACAGTCTATGAAAGAAATTCATGAGCAGGTACAGAAGTCTTTACAGGAAACTACTCAAAAAGTTAAGGAGAGAGTTGATGCTTCAAAAAGAGATGTTCAATTTTCAGTGGGTGATTATGTGATGGTCCATCTCAACAAGTCACGATTACAGAAAGGAGTGCCTACTAAGTTGCAAATGAGAAGAGTAGGACCATGCAAAATCTTGGCTAAATATGGCCATAATGCTTACAAAGTTGATTTGCCTAATGAAGTTTCTATGTCTCCTATTTTCAATGTTGCAGATTTGGTGCCATTCAAAGGGGAGCTACCAATAGATTCACAAAGAGTTTTAGATCTTTCTCATTCCCTTTCTGATCTTTCTCTCCCCTCTTCTTCTACTCCCATTCCTCAGCAGGTACTAGATTCAAGAATCATCAAAAAGACAAGACACCATACCTACTTGGAGCATCTCATCAAGTGGAAGGATAAACCAGCTTTTGAAGCCACATGGATACCTGAAAGTGACTTTCTCAAAGCTGTAATTCCTTTTTCTTTACTACCCAAAGGAGTCACATGACTTCTTTGTCCTTAGGGGAGTATGGTGCAGGAGCACCTGAGCACCTGAATGCTCAAATCCTAGCAGGTATAACATTTTATTGCAAATTAAGAATGTGTGTTTATTTTATGCTTATAGTAGGTTTAATAGGTTTTTTTTGTGGTGTAATAAGGCTTGGAACTCATTTGTGTTTAAGAGTTTCCAAGATTTTTGTTTTTTTGCTTGGCAGGCTAAAAATTGTCAATTTTGGGTCCAAATGAGCATTTTTGAATTTTTTATGTTGGAAAGCCTTGAAAGGCATTAGAGCATGTTTATTTATTATTTATAGATTATTTTGAGTCATTGGTTTGAGTTCCAAGTCACCGGGAGTCAAAATGCAACTTTTTAAGCAACAAAAGTTGTCAAAAGTTGTCAAAAAGCTGTCAAAAAGTGAAAAAATGATTTTTGGTGGTTTTGGTTAGTTCCAGCCTATACCTGTTCATACAAAGGCTTCAACAAGTTGGCACATGTATAAAAACCATGTTCCAATCATTGTATGGGCAGTTTACATTGGAAAAATAAGAAAAATACTTGTTTTGCTCTTATTTTCTGTGAGTTTTAACTAGTTTTCTACACTTTTTAGAGTACAGTCCGTACCATGGCTCCATGAGTCCGTACTGCTCCTGTTTTTGGTTGATGTGATCTTCTTTGATGTTTTAGTAGTGATTGGAACAAGTTTTAGTTGAAGTGTTTTTGAGTAAAGCATTGTTTTGTGGTTCCAATAGAAGATCATTCCTGGTCCAACTGATTTCTTCAAAGTCTCTTCATCCATGGCTTTGAGGAAATTTGTTGGATCCTCTATACATACTGTACCATACATCTATTTTCTTTTTCTAGCAATGCACAAGTGTTTATAAGCCCATGGCAAGTGTGTGAAGTGAGCAACTTGGCTTGGGTATTCTTAAATTTGTTTGAATGGTACTTTGCTATTCATAGCACTGTACTTTGAAGTGTTGAAGAAGAATCAAGTTGACAAGAGTCATCATTGTACTTTACCATCCTTGTCTCTCTCATGACTTGTTTGGTGGCAAGAAGCAAAGGTGTAATCAGATTGTAAAAATAGTGAGTCACTGTTTCATTAGATAAAACCTCAATGCCAACCTCATAAATGGTTAGTGTGAAATGAGGGATTCTTCTTTTATGCAAAATGGAAATGTGTTTGCAAATAGTTTCAATGTGGAGAAGACAAATTACACATTTTGATTGTAAAGGACCTAAATAAGGATCCTAAAAATAGTGTATTCTTTGTCACAGTACCATAATGTTGTTATGATTTGTGTCATCCTTTAAGTACTCAACCCATTAAGATCTTTGAAGAGGTTATGTGCACTACTCTATCTTTCCATTTATACCTTCTTGCAGGCTAGGGACAGCATGAAGAAACAGGTCAAAACAGAGAGATTAAAGTTGTCACAGTTTCTAAGACTGTGAAAGTGCAGTAAGGCAGATAAGAGACCAACAGTCATAAAAAAGACCCTTTCCTACTTGTTTGCAGGTTACTCCAACTGTTGTCAAGGAATTTTTGCATTCATATGTGATAGATTTTCATTGTACTTACTTTATTAAAGTTAACAAAGTATACAAAACCTTGAAAACATCGTTGTCCCTGTTTTTAGACTATTATTTCTGAGAAAATGCAACAGTATGATAACTATTTGATAAAATGTCAATATTAGAAGACAAGGTTTAAGTCCTTGGAAGTGTTGGGTATATGTGGAAGAAATTTTTGAAGCATTTAAATTGGTCTATTATCATGAGGAAGACTTGTAAATTGCAAACCCTCACTTGAAACCTCAAAAACCCTTGAAAATTGCATATTTTGTGGGACAGTCCTCAAACAGTCCGTACAGTACTTGCCATAGCAAAAATCCTTAAGCTTTCAACATCAAATGACGATGTCTCCAAGGGTTTGTCATGAAGTTTATCAGGTTGAGCAGGGTGAACAATTTTCCTTAAAAACTAGGGCTAATTCTAGTAGCCTTTTTGGAGCAAATTTGACCAATTCATGAAATCGGTAAGGAAGGGGAAGCAATTGGTTGTTTCAAATCATCAAAATTGATGATTAAAGGCCTGAGACACCCTACTACAATATCCATAGCCTTGCATTAAGTCATTTGGTCAAAATGATCATTTGAACCTAGAAAGTTGCTTGAGTAATACAACGTTCTTTACATCCAATTTAGAAATTCTCATTCTTGAAAGGTGAAGTACAGTCCTCAATCTTTGTAGATCTGTCTAGATGCTCAATCAACAGGTTAATATGATTGAAATCCTTAAGGGTGCAATTAAGATTAGGTAAACCATGGTTCTCCAACAGTTGCCCATTCCCGGAAGAGAGGAGATTTAGCCAGTTGGACAACTAAACTTGTTCATTTTTGGTGACACACAAGAGGACCTCATTTCAGAGTTGAATGCCTTAGCATGGAAGGTAAGGAGGAGTAATGTCCAATTCAATAGGGTGCAAGTAGTGTTGAATAGAGAGGAGGAGATAGGAGAAAGGTTTAGGAGAATCACATTTGTGCCTAGGGATTGATTTGGGAAACACTTGGAGAACAAAAGCCCACCAATCTCAAAAAGGAGACTAACTTCTATTTTTACCTCCTCATCAGAGGGGAGGGGTGAATCATACAAACTTAATCATCCATAAAAAACATCAGATTCAACCTCGATAACATATATATCATTTATATAACCAAAAACTATCAAACATGCAAACTCAAAAGTATATGAACAATATAAACCTCATAACACTAGATTTAACGTGGAAACCCAAATAGGGAAAAACCACTATGGGATTTCAGACCCACTAAGAAATATACTCTTCTAGAATATGCTCGGTTAAAAGCAAATCCTATTAAAGATTACAAACACATTGATAGATGTGACCCGGTTAAGGGATTTCCCTCAGATCTATTCAGATCTTCACTTTGTTAGAAGTGACCTTGTCAAAGGATTTCCAACACTCAATCAGAATGTCACCTTGCTAGAGGATTTACATATAAGACTGTTAAGTCCGGTCGGTTAAGAGATTTTCTATCAGTTTCACAAAATAACAGTAATAAAAATCTATCTGCAACTTCACATCTAAAATGCTAAAGCAAATTCCTATTTGTTCAATACAATCTAGACATAGAACTAATCTTGTCTATCTGCTAGGCATCAATACTCTATTATTCTAACAGGTCTTCAAGCTTCTGTGCTCGGTAATCACTATGTAGCATCCCTGTGCATACACTTGCTCGCATACCTTGTTTATCAACAGTTTCCTATTTATAAACAATCTTCTAACTGCTTAATCTCCTTGATCACATTTCCCATGATCAATCATAGCCATCAGATCTTCAATCTTGTCCAGATTCATTGTATCTTTCGATCTGAAAATGTTTTACCCCACCTTGGAACTTGCATATTCACCTTCAAACTTGTGATAGGGTAATGCGGTTCAATCTGAGCTATAGATCTTCCTGCTGACTTTCCATTGCCTTAGATTTGTTAACAAACTTCTTCCACGACTTACCAATCATTGATCCACTCCAGCTCATCAGCTTCTTTCATTAAATATCACATGTAAACATTTAATGCATTCTGTTATAGCTCGGTTGTAACTTGATGAATACTAAACTTCACTCGGTAGACATTCTGCCTTCATTAACCAATAGCAATAACCTTAGAGTTTACCAACTAGGTTTCTTAGGGTTTACCGACTAGGTTCTTTGCTTGATAACATAGTATAGTATTAACCTTTACATTTTACAACATATGTATGATGTTAAAAGAATCTAAAACATCATGATCTCATCATTGTCTGACTTGGTAGTAGTTGCCCAATGAATAACTTATCCCCTTATTCATCATATTCTTTCCTGTGTCTTTTACCGACTTCTTTATAATCTTCATATCATACTTCTCAAGATATGGCAACATCATACTGAATTAGAAAATCAATTTCTTGACATCAATGACAAAAATAATAATATCAAGATAGTAAAACATCTTTAATCAGTTATGTCCATAATCATCAACAACCTTCTCAATATCCTTATTGAAATGTCAACAATCTTTCATTGTCTATTATAATGTAATATTGCCAACAATCTCCCCCTTTGGCATTGATGGCAAAACTAATTGATTTGACCTTTAAAAGATTTGGATTGTTGTGATTCTGAAATGCTTGAAATGCTCTCCCCCATACATTAGACTTCTCTTTTATTTTCAATCTTTATTTCAATCTGTAGTCTTCTCTTAGTCTTCTCCCATATATTAGTCTTTTCCCCCTTTGGTAGGTCTTCTCCCCCTTTGACAACAATGCCAAAAAAGAACTAAAACATAATTTCTTTCTGTAAGAAGTTATTTCTTGCTATTGTGTATCAACTGAGTCCCGGTCAGAGCATTTGTCTTCAATTCCTATTTTCTCTAACATTCTCTATATTATTAATTCCAGTATTACTTCCAGTACACTTTTAGAAAACATTCTAAAGTGTGTCACTCCAACATCAACTCCCCAAAAGATATTCAATGGAGTCATCGAATTGATGTTGTCACCAAACTCGGTCAGTGAGTAGAAGATAGGGGTAGGACCCCTATCTTACTTCTGAGATATTCAAAAGTGTCCTTTGGTAGTGGCTTGGTGAAGATATCTGCTATTTGCTCCTTTGTGCTAACATATTCCAACACCACTTTCTTCTCTTGAGCTTCTTCTCTAAGATAATGATATTTGATAGATATGTGCTTTGTCTTAGAGTGCATAATAGGATTTTTTGAAATATTAATGGCACTAGTATTGTCACAGAATATAGTTACTGGCTCGGTAACTTTCTTGTTTATACCTTCCAACAGTTATTTGATCCATGCAATGTTGGTACAATTTAGTGTTGTAGCAACATATTCAGCTTTGACTGTTGACTAAGAAACACATCCTTGTTTCTTACTAAGCCTACTAACTAGTCTTTCTCCTAAAAAGAAAGCTCCTCCACTTGTGCTTTTCCTATCATCAATGTTGCCAACCCAATCAACATCAGTATAAACTTTTAAATCAAAATCATTTCCTTTCTGATATACTAAGCCATAATCTTCAGTGCCTTTCAAGTATCTGAAAATTCTTTTGATTGTCGTCATGTGTGTTTCCTTAGGATCTGCAGAGAATCTTGCAACAATACCTACTGCATGTGCTATATCTGGCCTACTGTGAACAACATATTGTACTTTTCCAATCATAGATCGGTAAATTGTCTCATCAACAGATGCAGATTCATCATTCTTTGATAGTTTATAGTTAGTAGTCATAGGAGTACTTACTAGTTTTGAATCCTCCAATCCAAATTTCTTCAAGATTTCCTTTATGTACTTGGATTGGGTAATGAAAATCTCATTTTTCATTTGCAGTATCTGTAAGCCTATAAAATACTTTATCTCACCGATTAATGACATCTCAAATTCTTTGCTCATTTCATTTCCAAAGTTCTTGCATAAAGAGACATTTCCATAAAATATAATATCATCAACAAATATGGCTGAGATTAGCATTCCATTTTCATCATTCTTCATGTACATGTTGTTGTTCTCACTTGTCCTTATAAAACCAATCTTAATCAAATAAAAGTGCAATCCCTCATACCATTCTCTAGGTGCTTATTTCAGACCATATAAAGCTTTGTTCAATTTACATACCTGATCTTTATTATTGTCTTCAACAAATCCTTCAGGTTGTTCAATGAAAACTTCTTCTAATATTCCATTCAGAAATGCAGATTTGACATCCATTTGATATACCTTGAAGTTCTTGAAAGTAGCATATGCCAACAATGTTCTTACTCCTTCAAGTCTAGCAATAGGTGCAAAAGTCTCACCATAATCAATTCCTTCTTCTTGGGCATAACCTTTGCAAACTAGTCTTGCTTTATTCCGATGACCTCACCTTTTTCATTTAGCTTGTTTCTGAAGATCCACTTTGTACTATACACATTTTGTCCTTCGTTCTTGGGACCAATGTCCATATGTCATTCTTCTTGATTTGATCAATCTCTTCTATCATAGCATTTATCCAATCTTCACTGTTAAATGCCTCTTTCACTATTCTCGGTTCAAATTTAGATATCAAACATGTGTTCTGTCTCAGTTTGTTCCTTGTCATCATTGGATCATCCTTATCTCCTATAATCTGACTTGGTGCATGATGTCATATGACATACTTGGCTAATATAGGCTCGGTAGGCTCTGTATGGTCTTCTTCATCACTCGATAACTAGATATTTTCTTCATTTTCTTCAACAGTTATCTCGGTAGGACTTCTCAGTTGCACATAGAAAAATTCATCATAGTCTTCTGGTTCTTTGGAATTCCCTTCATCATTTCTTTCTGCAAATTCATCAATTTTCACATTTGCACTTTCTACTATTTTGTTAGATGATTTGATTAGACATTTAAATGCTTTGCTTCTAGAAGAATATCCTAGAAATGTTCCTTCTTCACTTTTCTGATCAAACTTGCCATTTCTATCATCTTTATGAACATAGCATTTACTTCCAAAGATCTTAAAATAACTTACATTAGGTTTCTTGCCATACTAGATTTCATAAGGTGTCTTCAAAGTACCTTTCTTCAATTGAACTCGGTTCAAGGTGTAAATAGCTATGCTTATTGCTTCTCTCCAAAATGTTTGTGGAACCTTGTTCTCAATCATCAGTGTTGTAGCACAATCCACAATAGATCTATTTCTTCTTTCAGCTATTCCATTCTATTGTGGAGTTCTCAGTGTAGAGACTTGTCTTTTTATACCATGATCATTGCAAAATAGGTTGAAATCATCAAATGTGAACTCTCCTCCTCTATTTGATCTAAGACATTTTAGTTGTCTTCCTGTTTCATTTTCAACTCTAGCCTTGTACCATTTAAACATTTGAAAAGCTTCTGATTTTTGTTTTAAAAACATTACTTACATCATCCTTGAATAGTCATCCACAAATAATATGAAATACTTATCACCATAATCACTTTGAACTTTCATAGGACCACAAAGATTAGTGTGCACAAGATTTAAAATTCCCCTAGAAGTGTAGGACTTACTCGTAAAGCTTGATCTTGTCATCTTGCCCATTTGGCATCCTCAGCACATAGCATTCACAGGTTTTTCAAGACTCGGTAGATCTCTTACTCGGTGCTTCTTACTTATTTTGATCATATTATCAAAATTAACATGACTAAACCTTTTATGCCATAACCAGGTATCATCAATCTTTGCATGCAAACACTTATTGTGAGCTGAGTCAAGGTGAAATGTATTACCTTTTGTTTTTGTCCTAGTAGTAGCTAACTTTCTATTCTTGTCATGAACTTTGACAATTCCTTTCTGAAATTCTATTCGGTAACCTATGTTGTTTAGCTATGCTACATTCAACAAAATGTATTTCAAACCTTCAACCCAACAAACATCATTGCATCTTGCATTATCAAGAAGTGTTATGGATCCTTTACCTCTTACCGGACATGGTGCATCATTACCAAATCTAACATAGCCTCAATCATAATCTTCTAACATAACAAACTTGTGTTTATCTCCTGTCATATGATGTGAGCATCCACTATCTATAATCCAAGAATCATTGGTGTTTATGTGAGATATTAGGGATTTTTCTTCATACCTTTCTTCATCTAATCCATCCTTGATAGCCACATAAACAACTTCCTCTATATTAGTCTCATCTGATTTATCATTGTTAGATTCTTCATCAGCAATTAAGCATGTCTTTCTATCTCTTCTTCTAAAGTCTCAATGTCCTCTGTAATGGTTATCTTTCTGTCTGTCATCTCGGTAATCTCTCTTTTTAGTAAAATCTTTGTCAGGACAGTTAGAAGCCATAAGTCAAATCTTATCACAATTGAAACATTTCAAAGGTAGTTTTCCTTTATACTTACCTTTGCCTCTCGGTAACCTTTTGGCCAATAGTGCTTCAAACTTTTCTTTCTTTCTGATTTCTTCATATAGTTTGTGTACCTCCTCCATGTTTTTCTGAAATCTTTCACTTGCTCCATTGTGATCTCCTTCAGAGTACTTATACTTTCTTTCATTGTAATCATTAGATTCATTCAGATGAAAAGAACTAAATGCAGATTCAACTTTATTTACTGATGACCCACTGTTATCAAAATTACTTAACTCAAAAGCATGTAGCTTACCAATAGTAGCATCCAAGGAAAGTAGCATACTAGGTACATACCTCAATTCATTGATTGCAGAGACTCGGATTGCATAGGCAGGTAGAAGGGTTCTTAACAACTTACTTGTTACATCCTTTTCTTCAATAGCTCCTCCTGCTCCTTTGATTTGATTTACAATCTCCTTTAGTCTAGTATTGTACTGAGTTATGTTCTCACCTTCATTCATCCTCATAGATTCAAGTTGTCCTCTTAAACTATCTACTTTTTCTCTTTGAACATGTTCATCTCCTCCATATACAGATATGAGCTTAGTCCACATTTCCTTTTCATCAGTACATCATTCCAGATCATTAAACTCTGAATCGGTCAATGTAGATGTTATTTCAATCATTGCTTGAATATGTTCTTGCTTTGCCTTTATCTCTTCCATAGTCAATGGATAGGTGCTCAGTGCAACAAAATCATCCTCCAGATAGTATATAGCATATTCTCCAACTCCTAATAGATGTAGCTTCATCCTTTTCTACCATGTAGAGAAACTTGACTTATTCAGCTTAGGTGCATCCCTCTTATACATCTTTGGATCTTTAACTGAAGTGCCTTTAAACTTTCCTTTCGGAGTCGAATGCTCTGATACCAATTGATAGTTCTGATACTTAATATAAGTATAGATCCAATAGCCAACAAGATGAGAGGGGGGGGGTGAATCATACAAACTTAATCATCCATAAAAACATCAAATTCAACCTCAGTAACATATATATATATGTCATATAACCAAAAACTGTCAAACATGCAAACTCAAAAGCATATGAACAATATAAACCTCATAACACCAGATTTAACGTGGAAACCCAAATAGGGAAAAACCACTATGGGATTTCGGATCCACTAAGAAATATACTCTTCTAGAGTATGCTCGGTTAAAAGCAAATCCTGTTAAAGATTACAAACACATTGCTAGATGTGACCCGGTTAAGGGATTTCCGTCAGATCTGTTAGGATCTTCACTTTGTTAGAAGTGACCTTGTCAAAGGATTTCAAACACTCAATTAGAATGTCACCTTGCTAGAGAATTTACATATAAGACTGTTAAGTCCACTCGGTTAAGAGATTTTCTGTCACTTTCACAAAATAATAGTAATAAAATCTATCTGCAACTTCACATCTAAAATGCTAAAGCAGATTCCTATTTGTTCAATACAATCTAGACATAGAACTAATCTTGTCTATCTACTGGGCATCAATACTCTGTAATTCTAATAGGTCTTCAAGCTTCTATGCTCGGTAATCACTATGTAGCATCCCCGTGCATACACTTGCCCACATACCTTGTTTATCAATAGTTTCCTATTTATAAACAATCTTCTAACCACTTAATCTCCTTGATCACATTTCCCATGATCAATCATAGCCATCAGATCTTCAATCTTGTCTTGATTCATTGTATCTTTCGATCTGAAAATGTTTTACCCCACCTTGGAACTTGCATATTCACCTTGGAATTTGTATTAGGATAATGCGGTTCAATCTGAGCTATAGATCTTCCTACCGACTTTCCATTGCCTTAGATTCATTAACAAACTTCTTACATGGCTTACCAATCTTTGATCCACTCCAGCTCATCAGCTTCTTTCATTAAATATCACATGTAAACATTTAATGCATTTTGTTATAGCTTGGTTGCAACTTGGTGAATACTAAACTTCACTCGGTAGACATTCTGCCTTCATTAACTGATAGCGATAACCTTAGGGTTTACCGACTAGGTTCTTTTCTTGATAAAATAGTATAGTATTAACCTTTACATTTTACAACATATGTATGATGTTAAAACAATCTAAAACATCATGATCTCATCATTGTCTGACTCGGTAGTAGTTGCCCATTGAATAGCTTATCGCCTTATTCATCATATTCTTTCCTCTGTCTTTTACCAACTTCTTTATAATCTTCATATCATACTTTTCAAGATATGGTAACATCATACTGAATTATAAAATCAATTTCTTGACATCAATGACAAAAATAATAATATCAAGATAGTAAAACATCTTTAATCAGTTATGTCCATAATCATCAACAACCTTCTCAATATCCTTATTGAAATGTCAACAATCTTTCATTGTCAGTTATAATGTAATATTGCCAACATATATTTCGCATTCTATCTCTCCCTCTCTTTATCTCTATCTACTTATCTCTCCATCTCTCTTTACCCTTATATCAAGCTCCTTATCTTAATTGTTATCTTTCTATATCCCTATCTCTCCATCTCTATCGCTATTTCAATCTATATATATCTTCCCTATTGGCGATGGAGCTTGATTATTATTCTAATTTATAAGTTTACTCAATAGATATATTTGGATCTGAGATCTTGATGAGGTGTGTGGAGTATATTTCTCCTCTGAGTAAAAGGGATATGTAGAGAGATAGATACCAAGGGTAAGAGATATATAAATAGAGGGAGAGACAATGAGAGAAATAGATAGATGATAAGTAAATAAATATATAGAGAGGGAATGATGGGTCTAAGAGAAGGATATAGAGGGAAAGATATGTAAACATAGAGAGATGGAGATAGAGATAAAGAGAGGGATATGGATATAGATAATATAGAGAGATTATAGAGATATAAGTGGTGAGAGAGAGGGATAGATAGGGTTAAAAAGAGGGATATATATATATATATATATATATATATATGAAGTGAAAAGATACATAGAGGGAGAGAAGAAGAGGGAGAGAGGGGGACTAAAATAATATAAGTGTAGACCTTGAGAGGAAGCTTGAGAGGGATCTTGAGAGGGAGAGGAGAGGGAGAGAAGGATCTTAGGGGAGAGAGAGTGAGATAGAGGAGGGCATGATGAAGAGGTAGAAACATAAGTGTAGAGATTGAGAGACAAAGAGAGAAGGAAGGATGGAAGGATTCAACAAGAATTACAGAGATTGGTCTAGAGAGATGTATAAAGAGGAACAAAAGAATATGAAGGAAGAAAAGGAGAGGTGGAGTGAAAGGTTTAGATCTTAGTAGAGAGAGAGACACAAAGAAAGGAATAGAGAGATATATGATGGTTTCTCAAAGTTTGTTACTCTCCTTAGTAAAATTCCTAAATTTATTATTATTAATTAATCATTTAATATTTCAAGTATTTTGAGATTATTGTTAAAAAAAATCATGAAAGAGGGAATTGATATGTAGAAGTTGTTAGATTTTGATAATTTTAAAATGAAGGAAAAATTTAAATTAATTATATAATTATTATTTAATATATAATATAGATACACTACCCATTCTATTATCTAGAGCTCTGAATTATCTTTCTAACGCCTATAAAAAATCAAAATTTTGATAATAAATATAAAAGTTATGCCCATTTTACTAAAATATGTTTCTCTAGGATTTTCAAAATGGATATCCATTTTTGAAATGGATATTTGTTTTAAAAACATTAAAAAAAAAAGAAGCTTGAGGAAATAGATATCTTTTTTTAAAATGTATATCCATTACTAATAGATATCCATTTCTAATGGATATCCGTTACTAATAAATATCCATTTCTAACGGACATCTATTACTAATAGATATCTGTTTTTTCTTACATAATATGTTTCCCTTGGGATTGATTTGGTATTTGGATTGGATGTACCAAACTTCAAAATTCAACATAAAACACATGTTTAGAAGTTTTCCTTAGTTTTCTAAACTCTGATCATGCAGTTGATGACTTTTTTTACCTGAATTTGATGAAATGTTTTTTTAAGGAAATTGTCTACTTTCCACAATATGAATTCTGCCTTATTTTGAAATTAATAAATAATAATTATTTATTTTTTACATACATTATGACTAAATTCCTTATTAATAGGCTGATTGGAAAACATCAATAAATTTTAAACGATTTCACATTTTTTGAATCTGAACGATGTGCCACACTCTATGCTTTGCATACGATAGAATTAAAAAACTGAATTTCATAAATCTTTGACCAAGTTATGGTGGTCAAACATACAAGTTTTTTTATTGTCAAAAAGTTTTGGTAAAAAATTCATACTAATTATTTAATTCTCAAAAAATTATAAAATAATATGCATCACATCCGAGCATGTGTCCTCTACTTATATTTAAAGTGGCATCCGAGCATTTGTCCTCTATTATGTTTTTATTGTACTTAGGTTGGTTAGACATACACCTTTTTGAATTTTTCGTAAAAAATAGTACTAGTGCATTGAAATTTTAAATCTTCATTGAATGGATCTAATTTTTTCTAAAAAATAACTAGTAGCTTAGAAACTAAATTCAATTTTCTACAAATTTTGTTCTTACATATTTTTGAAATTATATTGATAACCTATTCAAATTTTCAAGTCAAGTTGCCTAACTCTTTTTTTCTAATTTTTCATCACCACTTAAGGGCCTAGTTTGATCCCTCATTATCCTGCATATACTTATCCATTAGATACTAGAACAACACAATCACAATTCCATTAGGCTCCTTATCTCTTCATTGCTTCAAATTTTGATCTACAATCTTTTCAAGAACCTTTTGGTATTATTAAGTGGGATACTACAATGCAGGAAGAGTTCAATTCCTTGGAAAGGAATCACACATGGGATTTAGTCCCTCTTCCTAAGGGAAGGAAACCTATTCGATGCAAATGGATCTATCAAAAAAAATTTGCAACTTAGACAGATTAGTTGATAAGCATCAGGATCATTTGGTAGCAAAAGGATTTGTTTACAAAGACCAATTGCCACTACACCAAAAGTTCCAATTGTTAGTGAGAAAACCACTAGAGAGGCTAAGTTGTCGAGGAGAGTTGAGTGTCCCAAGCGAAAAAAATTTATCCATCTAGGCTAAGAGGTCCATACTAGACACAGTTGACCATGAGGCACGTAAGATACCATTGATGAGAGTCGAACTCTCTCCAATAGAGTCACCAAGAACTGTAGACTTCTCTATGATCGTCAGGTTTTTCCAACTTCATCATATGGGAGATAGTGGCAAATTTATTTATGTTGGTGAGCCTTGTAGGTATGTGAAGACTAGCTACATTTTCTTTCAAAGTTATCTATATACCTACCACACATTGCAGTTGTGGGGAGTTAATATGACAACACAAGATTCTACCAAAGAGATCTCGCCTAACTCCCATGTGTCACTCCTGACATGCCTGATAAGACCCTAAAACCAAAATTGTCTGATTAGCATTTTGTCCTCCAAATGATGGGATGAGTGACTATTAATATAGTTACCTACAAATGTCCATATAAAGCTCTTTATAACATCATGGTTCAAGGACAATGTTTTCCCAATAAGTAGAAAAATATTGTGCTACTTTTAGTGATAGTTGAAATCCATTTAGATGGAAAAGTATAACACCAACACTTGCATGCAAATAACACCAAATGCAACAACAATATCATAGAAGATAAAGGAAAGGGGAATTGCCAAACTTGGCCTCCTGGTTCATGAACATGAAGATTTCTAATGAAAAGGAACACCCCCCTGAACTATTGAACCCCATCCAAGATTGGCATTTTCCTTTTTCTTTTAGAGATATGTTCCTATTGCCCCATATTTAATGTCCTAAAACCATCTCACTCTATAAAGGTGGGCCTATAGTTTGGAGCACAAGCCACACCTATGAGAGTTAAGAGAAAGCCCCTCTATCTAACCTTCCACCAAAGACCCCTATCTTAGATGCGAAGCAAGATGAGCCAGCTGAAAGCATGTTGACCTTGACCAAAAGTCATGACGACCAACAACCTCTCGAGGTAGAAGCAAGATTACCAGAGCATTAAGCTAACAAAGTAGATGACATTGATTTCTAGGATGATTTGGAATTTTTTGGCTCCTCGCTTGATGATAAGTGCGAACCAAAGAAGATTAAACATTGTCAACCCATAAGAAGCGATATAAAAGAATAATTCAACTTTTACCTCAACTTGATGCAAAAATAAGATCAAACTTTTAAAAAACACACTACTCACAATGAACCTAGTGCTTGTTGCATTCAACCCTCACATGAACACCCGATTAGATACCTTGTGTGATGATAAATGGAGCAAGAGATCTCAATCATCACCTCTTCAACCCACAATTAGAGTTATCTCGAGGTAAGGTCCCCTATCGTTTCATCACTAGGGAATGTCATTTTTTCGTGTTTATGTATATTGTTACCCATAGTAGATGCAGGAATTTGTGTTGCATATTTCTATTACTCCTTCCCCTTCCCTTACAATCCCTAGAATATGAAAGAAATGGGATTTTAGGGCGAAAGAAAAATTTAAAAAGCCTCGTTAATGGTTTTATTTAATATGTAAATAATTGCTAATTAGAGTAGGTTAGGTTAGTAGTTTTTTCTTTCAAAGAAGCGCTACTATGTATTTTCCTATCCCTTTTGGATAAGCTATAAAACCTTGTTTTCCCCAAGTGCCTTGTGCACATGTTTTGTTTTGCAAAGGTGTTTGTCTTTTTCAAGGTAATTGAAGATATACCTAGAAATCCTTAATAGACTTCTTTAGGAAAAAAGAAAGTGATGTAAGATAGCATAAAAAAACCCAAAATTACCTTTAGAAGTGTTAAGGGTCAGTAAATAATCACTTGAAATAGGTGATAGGACAACACTGGGGCAAAGAATAAGAAAGATTTAACAATTTATAATGAATTTTAGTTTGGTCTATACGTGTCAATCCAAGGGTGTAAACTTGTGAAAGGTGTCTGAGCAATATGCCATCAAGGGGTCGAAGTCGGGAGAGGAGTGGGGATGAATGTAGATATGAAAAAAAAATCTCTTGCAAATCAAAATAAAGTTGGTGACAGGAAATGTCACTTCATGCTGACAAGAGCTGTTCTATTTTATTCAAGCAACAAGAATTTATGCAGAAATTACAATAAAATCTGAAGAAGAAACTCAACACAAATTGCGAAATTTATAAAATACAAAAATGATGTAGTGGAAATGGGGACAAGGAAACAACAAAGTTCAATGTTAATAAGTTATTTTCACCCATAAAACCAAAATAAAGAACTAAAAACCATTCCAAACATATCAAAGGAGATTTCAAAAATCATGGAAGAAGTTGAACAAAACAAAACAAAGAAGAAGAGCCTCCCAAAGATGCTTCCATGATGCCTTTTGATTCTTATCCCTTGTTTCTCCCCTCTCCAAGTCCCAAATGAGTGTATCTCTTAGCTTTTAGCACTGTCCCTGGACTCCATATGGAGATTCAAGATGGTTGGATATCATGAAAAATGCTATGCAAGTGTAGATAGTCATGCTATGAGAAAGCTCTATGCTAATATCAATATAGTAACAATACTCTAACGCTTCCTTCTTTTCTTAAGGAGAAGGGTTATATTTATAGAAGAAATGGGGAAATTAAAGGTTAAGATTGAGCAATCATAACAAGGGTTAGTATTGAAGGATATTCAATCCATGTGGGACTTTCAACCCAATCCAATATTGACAAGTGTCACCATGAGGAGGCTTGAGAAAAGAGATAAGGAGCATTAAATGCTTGAGGGGACATGATGGTTACCCTAGGGAGTTGGGTTAGGGTTAGCTTAATGGATATTCCTTTTATCCAAGGGATAAATGAATGTGCAAGGGTTAAATGGTTACCTTAGTCAAAGAGATAAATGCTTTGAAGAGACCCATGAGTCAAAATGATGGTTAAGTTAGACGAAAGTCTCTAACAAAAGGTCAAAGGTGAGTTAACCATAAATGGTTATTTAAGAGCTTTTAATGGTTTGGAAGACTTTAGAGGTTAACCATTTGAAGACATAAAGCCTTTAATGGTTATTGAAGACTTTGGAGGTTTTTGAGAAGTCACTTCCTTTTATTTAAGAGTGTGACAATGATTAGGATAGAATTAGGCTAAAGTGGAAGTTATTAGAAGAATCTAGAAGGGGTTTATGCATGCAAGTGGATTTTGTAGGAGAATGCAAGTGGGAGGAATTTTGGGATTTTCAATTAAAATAAAATTATTTATTTCAATTAAATGGTGCAATTCGCATTTGGATAGATATTTAAATAAATATTAATTTATTTAAATGTGAATGTGAATTTTGGATTTTATTTAAATAAATCTTAATTTATTTAAATGAGAAAAATGGGGATAAATCATTAAATGCTTGAAGACTTTAAGGGAAACCATTAAAGGTTTGAGAAGACTCTAGAAGGAAGCCATTAAGTTTGAAGACATTAAGGAAAACCATTAACGGTTTGAGAAGACTCTAGAAGGAAGCCATTGAATTGGAAAAATTTAAGGGAAACCATTAAAGGTTTCAAGTGGGTGAGGATAAATATGATTTTAAATAAATAATTTATTTATTTAAAATAATGGTGCAACTTGTATTTTCTAGAAAGTGCAAGTGGGTGAGGTTTTTAGGGATTTAAATAAATATTTATTTATTTAAATGTGGGAGATAGGATTTTAAGGATTTAAATACATATTGATTTATTTAAATGTAAGAAAGGGTATTTAATTAAACAAATATGATTTGTTTATTTAATTAAAAGTCAGAATATGGTTTAAGTGAATTAAATCAAATAAATTAAATAGTTTATTTAATTAATAAGAGAAGTGGGTTAAGATGAATTAATTATTGTTAATCGATTGTTAAATAATCAAATAAATACTAAGTATTCATTTAATTAAGTGGACAAATTTGGGTGTCTACATTTTCCCCTCTTTGAGATGGTGTGGTTTATCGCATCATTTCAAAGAAAAATAAGTAAGCATACTACATGCCCCAGCATGCACAAAGTTGGTGGTTAGGTATGCCCCCTCGAGAGATGGGACAAAATTTGGGCGATCTCTCAAATATTTTAAGAAATTTAGGCATGGATAGAATGGAGGATTTGGGAATGAAGGAGGAGAAGGGTAAGCTGGTGAGTACCCTTAGGTCATGCAGGAGATACGGTAATTTTGATTGATGTTGTACAATTGATCAAAATTGGTTGGACAGCCTGGTGCAATCAGCTGAATTGCCCCAGTTGAGTCACAACGTGACAATTGATGTCAGTTGTTTGCTTGGACAAGATAAAATTTGAGAAAGTGAGTCAAATCGACCTGATGAGACTTAGAAAATTGGTGTAATTTCTCGATGAATTCAATGTATCTGAAGCAAAATACTCGTTGAGACTTAGACAATTGATGTAATTGTCTATTTTGATTGTGTTTGATTGCTTGATCAATTGATAGTGTTTTCATTTTAGGTTGTTTGTGGCATTTATTGTACTTAGCGTACCTATTGAGACTAGGCAATTCATGTAAATGCCTATTGTAGTCTAGGTGTGCATGAGTTGATCTACCTATGTAGATATAGTAACTTTCTTTTCTTATAGGATGACTTAGGTACCATAGGTTACGCAACCCTTCCTTTTAGAGATGGATGACGATGAACATGGCTTTATTGGTTTGATGGGACACGATGTAGGGTATGTGATGTTGATGATAGAGATGGGGAGGGTGAGGTGGGGAAGTCAATTTTAGATAGAAGGTATGGAGGACCTAAGACTCATTCCTATGGAAGAGGATCAAAATAGAGTTATCCAATGACATAAATGGGGTATCTATCATTGTACTTAGTCATGATTTTAGGGATAGTCCTTCACACATAGTTTTCTCATAGCAACTCTATTCCTTGTGTATGCATGCATACAAAATATTTACATTGTATGAATGAACAGATGTATGAGAAACAAAATCTCTTTATAGAATCATGTTTTGAGGACAATGTTTGCCCAATAGCTAGAAAAATACTGTGCTACTTTCAGTGATATTTGAAAGCTATTTAGATGGAAAAGCTATAACACCAACACTTGCATGCAAATCACATCTAAATGCAACAACAATATCATAGAAGAGAAAGGAATGGGGAATTGCCAACCTTGGTCTCCCGCTTGATGAACATGAAGATTTCTAATGACAAGGAGCACCCCCTGAACTATTGAACCCTATCCATGATTGGTGTTTTCCTCTTTCTTTCATAGAAATGTTCCTATTACCCCATATTTCATGCTCTAAAATTATCTCACTCTATAAAGGTGGGCCTATAGTTTGGAGTACAAGCCACACCTATGAGAGACAAGAGAAAGCAATGCTATCTAATCTTTCACCAAAGACCCCTATCTTAGTTGCAAGGCAAGATGAGCCAGCTAAAAGCGCATTGACCTTGACCAAAAGTTATGATGACCAACAACCTATCAAGCCAGAAGCAAGATTACCAGAGAATTAAGCTAACAAAGTAGATGACATTGATTTATGGGATGAGTTGGAATTTTTTGGCTCCTCACTTGATGATAAGCACGAACTAGAGAAGATTAAAGGCTATCAACCCATAAGAAGCGATATAAAAGAAGAATTCAAATTTTACCTCAACTCAACACAAAAAGAAAATCAAACTTTTGATAAACACGCTCCTCTCAATTAACCTAGTGCTTGTTGCATTCAATGCTCACACGATGCCTGATTAGATACCTTGTGTGATGATAAATGGAGCAAGCAATATCTATCATCCCCTCTTCAACCCACAGATAGAGCTATCTCGAGGTAAGGTCCCGTATGATTTCATCACTAGGGAATGTTATTTTTTGTGTTTATGTATATTGTTACCCATAGTAGATGTAGGAATTTGTGTCACATATTTCTATCACTTCTTTCCCTTCCCTTACAATCCCTAAAATATGAAAGAAATGGGATTTTAGGGCAAAAACAAAATTTTAAAAACCCAGTTAATGGTTTTATTTAATATGTAAATATTTGCTAATTAGAGTAGGTTAGGTTAGTATTTTTTTCTTTCAAAGAACAGCTACTATGCATTTTCCTATCCCTTTTGGATAAGCTATACAACCTTGTTTTCCCCAAGTGCCTTGTGCAGATGTTTTGTTTGGTAGAGGTGTTTGTCTTTTTCAAGGTATTTGAAGATACACCTAGAAATCCTTAATTGACTTCTTTTGGAAAAATGAAAGTGATGTGAGATAGCATTAAAAAAGCCAAAATTACCCAAAAAAAGTGTCAAGGGTCAGTAAATAATCACTTGTAACGAGTGATAAGCTAACACTGGGGCAAAGAATAAGAAATATTTAACCCTTTATAATGAATTTTAGTTTGGTCTATACATGTGAATCCAAGGGCGTAAACTTGTGAAAGGTGTTCAGGCAATATGCCATCAAGGGGTGAAAGTTGGGAGAGGAGTGGGGATGAATGCAGTTATGAAAAGAAAATCTCTTGCAAATCAAAATAAAGCGGGTGACAGGAACTGTCACTTCCTAGCGACAGGAGATGTTCTATTTTATTTAAGAGATAGGAACTTGTGTAGAAATTATAGAAAACTCTAAAGCAGAAACTCAACACAAATTGCTGAATTTATAAAATAAAAAATGATGTAGTGGAAATGGGGACAAGGAAACAACAAAGTTCAATGTTAATAAGTTATTTTCACCCATAAAACCAAAACAAAGAACTAAAAAGCACTCCAAACATATCAAAAGAGATTTCAGAAAACATGAAAGAAGTTTAACAAAACAAAAGAAAGAGAAGAGTCTCCCTAAGATGCCTCCATGATGCCTTTGGATTCTTCTCCCTTGTTTCTCCCCTCTCCAAGTCCCAAATGACTGTAGCTCTCAGCTTTTAGCACTATCCATGGATTCCATATGGAGATTCAAGATGGTTGGATATTATAATTAAATGCTATACAAGTGTAGATAGTGATGCTATGAGAAAGCTCTATGCTAATACTAGTATAGTAACATTACTCTAATGCTTCCTTCTTTTCTTGAGGAGGAGGGTTCTATTTATAGAAGAAATGGGGAAATGAAAGGTTAAGATTGAGCAATCTTAACAAGGGTTAGGATTGAAAGATATTCAATCCATGTGAGACTTTCAACCCAATCCCATGTTGAAAAGTGTCACCATGAGGAGGCTTGAGAGGAGAGATAAAGAGAATTAAATGCTTGAGGGGACATCATGCTTACCCTAGGGGGTTGGCTTAGGTTTAGGTTAATGGATATTCTTTTTATCCAAGGGATAAATGAATTTGCAAGGGTTAAATGGTTATCTTAGTCAAAAAAATAAATGGTTTGAAGAGACCCACGAGTCAAAATGCTGGTTAAGTTAGAGAAAAGTCTCTAACCAAAGGTCAAAGGTGAGTTAACCATAAATGGTTATGTAAGAGCCTTTAATGGTTTGAAATACTTTAGAGGTTAACCATTTGAAGACATAAATCCTTTAATGGTTATTGAAGACTTTGGAGGTTTTTGAGAAGTCACTTCCTTTTATTTAGGAATGTGACAATGATTAGGATAGGATTATGCTAAATTGGAAGTGATTAGAAGAATCTAGAAGTGGTTTAGGCATGGAAGTGAATTTTTTAGGAGAATGCAAGTGGGAGGAATTTGGGGATTTTCATTTAAAATAAAATTATTTATTTCAATTAAATGGTGCAATTTGCATTTGGATAGATATTTAAATAAATATTAATTTATTTAAATGTGATTGTGAAATTTGGGTTTTATTTAAATAAATCTTAATTTATTTAAATGAGAAAAATGGGGATAAAGCATTAAATGCTTGAAGACTTTGAGGGAAACCATTAAATGCTTAAGAAGGCTCTAGAAAGAAGTCATTAAGCTTGAAGACTTTAAGGGGAGCCATTAAAGGTTTGAGAAGACTCTAGAAGGAATCCATTAAGTTTGAAGACTTTAAGAAAAACCATTAAATGTTTGAGAAGACTCTACAAGGAAGCCATTAAGTTTGACTTGAAGAAAAACCATTAAAGGTTTGAGAAGACTCTACAAGGAAGCCATTAAGTTTGAAGACTTTCAGAGAAACCATTAAAGGTTTCAAGTGGGTGAAGATAAATATGATTTTAAATAAATAATTTATTTATTTAAAATAGTGGTGCAACTTGTATCTTCTAGAAAGTGCAAGTGGGTGAGGTTTTTAGGGATTTAAATAAATATTTATTTATTTAAATGTTTGAGATAGGATTTTAGGGATTTAAATAAATATTGATTTATTTAAATTTGAGAGGGGGTATTTAATTAAACAAATATGATTTTTTTATTTAATTAAAAGTCAGAATATGGTTTAAGTGAATTAAATCAAATAAATTGAATAATTTATTTAATTAATAAGAGAACAGGGTTGAGATGAACTAATTAAATATTAATTTAATTAATTGTTGAACGATGGTTAAATAATCAAATAAATACTAAGCATTCATTTAATTAAGTGGACAAATTTGGGTGTCTACATTTGCCCCTCTTTGAGACAGTGTGGTTTATCGCATCATTTCAAAGAAAAACAAGTAAGCATAGTACGTGCCCTAGCATGCACCAAGTTGGTGGTGAGGTATGCCCCCGCCGAGAGATGGGACAGAATTTGGGCGATCTCTCAAAAATTTTAAGAAATTTAGGCATGGATAGAATGGAGGGTTTGGGAATGAAGGAGGAGAAGGGTAAGCCGATGAGTACCCTTAGGTCATGCATGAGATATGGTGCTTTTGATTGATGTTGTACAATTGATCAAAATTGGTTGGACAGTCTAGTGCAATCGGTTGAATTGCTCTGGTTGGCGTGATAATTGATGTCAGTTGTTTTCTTGGACAGGATAAAGTCTGAGTAAGTGAGTCAAATCGACTTGATGAGACTTAGAAAATTGATGTAATTTCTTGATGAAGTCAAGGTATCTGAAGAAAAATAGTCATTGAGACTTAGACAATTGATGTAAGTGTCTATTTTGATTGTGTTTGATTGGTTGATCAATTGATAGTGTTTGCATTTTAGGTTGTTTGTGGCATTTGCTAGACTTAGCATACCTATTGAGACTAGTCAATTTTAGATAGAAGGTATGGAGGACCTAGGAAAAATTCCTATGGAAGAGGATCGAAATAGTGTTATCCATTGACATGAATGGCATGTGTATCATTGTACTCAGTCATGATTTTAGGGATAGTCCTTCACACATAGCTTTCTCATAGTGACCCTATTCCTTGCGTATGCATGCATACAAAATATTTACATTGTATAAATGAACAGATGTATGAGCAACAAAATCTCTTTAAAGCATCATGGTTCAAGGACAATGTTTGCCTAATAGGTAGAAAAATATTGTTCTTCTTTCAGTGATAGTTGAAAGCCATTTAGATGGAAAAGGTATAACACTAATGCTTGCATGCAAATCACACCCAAATGAAACAACAATATCATATAAGAGAAGGGAAAGTGGAATTTCCAACCTTGGTCTGCCGATTCATGAACATGAAGATTTCTAATGAAAAGGAGCACCCCCCTGAACTATTGAACCACGTTCAAGATTGGCATTTTCCTCTTTCTTTCATAGAAATGTTCCTATTACCCCATATGTCATGTCCTAAAACTATCTAGCTCTATAAAAGTGGGCCTATAGTTTGGAGTACAAGCCACACCTATGGCCAACAAGAGAAAGCCCTGTTATCTAATCTTCCACCAAAGACCCCTATCTTAGATGTGAAGTAAGATGAGCTAGCTAAAAGTGCGACGACCTTGACCAAAAGTCATGATGACCAACAACCTCTCGATCCAAAAGCAAGATTACCAAAGCATTAAGCTAACAAAGTAGACGACATTGATTTTAGGGATGAGTTAGAATTTTTTGGCTCCTCGCTTGATGATAAGCACGAACCAAAGAAGATTAAAGGCTATCAACCTATAAGAAGCGATATAAAAGAAGAATTCAAATTTTACCTCAACTCGATGCAAAAAGAAGATCAAACATTTAAAAAACATGCTCCTTACAATGAACCTAGTGCTTATTGCATTCAACCCTCACACAAATGCCTGATTAGATACCTTGTGTGATGATAAATAGAGAAAGCCATCTCAATCATCGGCTCTTCAACCCACAGATAGAGTTATCTCGAGGTAAGGTCCCCTATCATTTCATCACCAGGGAATGTGATTTTTATTGTTAATGTATATTGTTACCCATAGTAGATGCAAGAATTTGTGTCACATATATCTATTAATCCTTCCCCTTCCCTTACAATCCCTAGAATATGAAAGAAATGGGATTTTTGGGCGAAAGAAAAATTTTAAAAACCCGGTTAATGGTTTTATTTAATATGTAAATAATTGCTAATTAGAGTAAGTTAGGTTAGTAGTTTTTTCTTTCAAATTAGTGCTACTATGCGTCTTCCTATCCCTTTTGGATAAGCTATACAACCTTGTTTTCGCCAAGTGCCTAATGCACATGTTTTGTTTGGGAGAGGTGTGTGTCTTTTTCAAGGTATTTGAAGATACACCTAGAAATCCTTAATAGACTTCTTTTGGAAAAATTAAAGTGATGTGAGATAGCATAAAAAAACCCAAAATTACCCAAAAAAGTGTCAAGGGTCAGTAAATAATCACTTGAAATGAGTGATAGGCCAACACTAGAGCAAAGATTAAGAAAGATTTAACAATTTATAATGAATTTTAGTTTGGTCTATTCATGTCAATCTGAGGGCGTAAACTTGTGAAAGGTGTCTGGGAAATATGCCATCAAGGGGTCAAAGTCAGGAGAGGAGTGGGGATGAATGCAGCTATGAAAAGAAAATCTCTTGCAAATCAAAATAAAGTTGGCGACAAGAACTGTTACTTCCTGGTGACTGGAGCTGTTCTATTTTATTTAAGTGATAGGAACTTGTGCAAAAATTACAGAAAAATCTGAAGCAAAAACTCAACACAAATTGTTCAATTTATAAAATAAAACAATGATGTAGTGGAAATGGGGATAGGGCAACAACAAAGTTCAATGTTAATAAGTTATTTTCAACCATAAAATCAAAACAAAGAACTAAAAACCATTCTAAACATATCAAAAGAGATTTCAAAAAGCATGAAAGAAGTTTAACAAAACAAAAGAAAGGAGAAGAGCCTCCCTATGATACTTTCATGATGCCCTTTGATTCTTCTCCCTTGTTTCTCCCCTCTCCAAGTCCCAAATGAGTGTAGCTCTCATCTTGTAGCACTATCCATGGATGCCATATGGAGATTCAAGATGGTTGGATATGATAAACAAATGCAATGCAAGTGTAGATAGTCATGCTATAGGAAAGCTCTATGCTAATACCAGTATAGTAATAATACTCTAATGGTTACTTCTTTTCTTGAGGAGAAGGGTTCTATTTATAGAAGAAATGGGGAAATGAAAGGTTAAGATTGAGCAATCTTAACAAGGGTTAGTATTGAACGATATTAAATCCATGTGAGAATTTCAACCCAATCCAATGTTGACAAGTATCACCATGAGGAGGCTTGAGAAGAGAGATACGGAGCATTAAATACTTGAGGGGACATGATGGTTACCCCAGGGGGTTGGGTTAGGGTTAGGTTAATGGATATTCCTTTTATCCAAGGGATAAATGAATGTGATAGGGTTAAATGGTTACCTTAGTAAAAGAAATAAATTCTTTGAAGAGCCCCATGAGTCAAAATGATGGTTAAGTTAGAGGAAAGTCTCTAACCAAAGGTCAAAGGTGAGTTAACCATAAATTCTTATTTAAGAGCTTTTAATGCTTTTGAAGACTTTAGAGGTTAACCATTTGAAGACATAAAGCCTTTAATGGTTATTAAAGACTTTGGAGGTTTTTGAGAAGTCACTTCCTTTTATTTAGGAATGTCACAATGAATAGGATAGGATTAGGCTAAAGTGGAAGTGATTAGAAGATGATAACTCAATGATAAGCAAATAGTACCAAACTGGTACTGAGAGGGGGGGGGGGATGAATCAGTACAGATAAAATACAGTCCTAAACTAGTTCAACGGAAATTACTCCAAATGATTGGCAAACAGTGACACTGGTTTGAAATAGAGTGCAATTGGTAAAACCCCAAAACAACTAAAACAATCATAAACTGGTTACTCACTTAGCTTTCCACTCAACTCAAAACTACACTACCATTTTACCCTTATGCATGAACAGGTAATCTATCATCATATCTTCACAACAGCTAGTTCAACATGTTTTATTGACAGGAATAAAACACAGAACCATCATATGCTTAACAGGCAATAACAAAGCATCACAAGATAAAAGCATCACAAATGACACATATTTTTCACGTGGAAACCCAACTGGGAAAAACCATGGTGGGGATGAATACCCACAAGCTTTTTGTTGAACTCTTTGGAAGTCTGCTCTGTTAGGAGCCTTGTCCTGTTAAAGACAGATACAATAGGTTCTGTTAGGAACCGATCCTATTAGGGATCACCCAGTTAAAGGATGGCTACAATACCCGGTTAAGGGTTAAACCTTGTTACAGGTTACCTTGTTAGAGGATTTCAAGAGCTCAATAGCTAAAGGATTTCCAGAGCTCTCTAGCTTTCCAGATCTTAATAACTTTGAGTTACCCTATTAAGGGATTTACAGCAAGCCAGGTAAGGCTACCCTGTTAGGGGATTTTCCAACCGTTGAGGTGGTTAGAGATCAATAGGTATTACAATGATCTGGTAACAACACTCAATGCCAATGCAGATCCACTTAAGCTCCTCTTCACCTTCTGCACTTACACTCTATAGGTATCACCTCTCTCCTCTCATCTGGTAAGAATCACGTATCCCTTCTCTTGGATACTCACACACAACTTTTTCCAACAACCTCTGAAAGAATCACAACATTGACCTTATAGGACAACAGACAGGTCGGTAGCATAAACCCTAACCCCTAGACCTATTAGGTTAAGGAATTCAAACGGTTCAATCCTGACTGTTGATCATACTGTATTGAATGCAACAGTCTTGATCCAATCTCAAGACATTCTCCATCATTCATTTCCCACCGATTTTAATGGCAGATGATAAACCATCACATGTTATCACCGTTTATAAACTTCACACATTCCTGAGGTAGATAGGAACAATCTCCTTTATGCAAGATCCTTCATGTGCACAAGACTAACATGGCAACATGATGTGCTCTTCATTACAATGCTAACTCATCACACAATGTCACCAGTTGAGCCATACAGGCTTGAAGCATTTCAACCAGAAACCTTGAAGTTGAGACTACCAACCAGTAGTCATACAACGCTTCCATGTGCCGGTTCCCATAACCATATGCCGGTTCACCTTGAACAAGCACACCGCTTCACTTTGGCACAAATGTTGGTTCGCAGTGCTATACCAGTTCTCACATATTCCAGTTCATACCTCTTCAACATATTAACATCAATGAGAACATACAATGTCATTATGTCCACATACCGGTTCACATAATGCCAACAATCTTCCCCTTTGGCATTGATGGCAATATACAAAGATATCTCTCTGCTAACTCATCTTCTCCCCAATTTCTATAGATATCTTCTCTACTACACTTCTTCTCCCCCTTTAACAACAATGCCAAAGTGGAGGCACAAACATCCCTGTTCCATTATGCTGCTCCCCCTAAGGAGTAGCATCCTTCAACACATCAATCAAAAAAAAATTGACTATGCAATACTTGACTGATGTGGAACAAATACTTTTAATTTACCTCCTGAAGGGGTAGTACCCCCAATTCACCTCTGAAATACATAAATGTAGTCTTTGGGAGAGGCTTGGTGAATATGTCTACTAATTGCTCCTTACTGGACACATGCTCAAGTGTAATCTCTTTGTTCTGAACCTTTTCCCTCAAGAAATGATACTTAAGCTCAAAGTGCTTGGTTCTAGAATGTAAAACCAGATTCTTGGAGATATTAATTGCACTAGTATTGTTACAAAATATACTTACCGGCTCCGATACAGGAACTTTGAAGCCTTTCAATACATGCTTCATCCAAATTGTTTGAGTGCAGTTCATGAAAGCTGCAACATACTCCGCTTCCACTATAGACTGAGAGATACAACTCTGCTTTTTACTCATCCATGAGACCAATCTACCACCAAGGAAGAATGCACCACCGGTTGTGCTCTTCTGGTCATCTACATTACCAGCCCAATCAGCATCTATGAACACTTTCAAGTTGAAGTCCTTGCTATATGGATACCACAATCCATAGTCAACAGTTCCCTTTAGATACCTAAGAATCTGCTTGACTGCAACCAAGTGGAATTCTCTTGGAATTTTTTGGAACCTTGTAGTAATGCCAACTGCATGCGCAATGTTTGGTTTTCTATGCACTACATAATGGAATTTACCAATCATTGATCAGTATTCCTTCTCATCAACCAATGCTGAGTCATCCTCTTTGGATAGTTTACAACCGGTCACCATCAGTGTACCAACCAGTTTGCTATCTTCCATGCCAAAGGTCTTCAACACCTCTTTGACATATTTGGACTGAGTGATAAAGATTCCATCCTTCATCTGTTGGATCTGTAGTCCAATGAAGAACTTAATCTCCCCTATGAGTGACATCTCCAACTCTTCCTTCATCTCATCAGCAAACTCATGACTCATCTTGTCATCTCCACCAAAGATAATGTCATCAACAAATACCTCACAAATTAGGATCTGATCTCCTTTAGACTTCAAGTAGATATTACTATCTTCACTTGTTCTCTCAAATCCAATCTTCACAAGATGGGAATTTAGGTACTCATACCATGCCCTAGGTGCTTGCTTTAGACCATATAAGGCTTTATGTAGCCTACATACCATGTCACTGTCTTCAGATAGGGAAAACCCATCTGGTTGCTCAATATACACCTCCTCTTCAAGTACACCATTTAGGAATGCAAATTTTACATCCATTTGATATACTTTGAAGCCTTTAAAAGCTGCATATGCAAGAAGCATATGAACTCCTTCCAATCTGGCTACAGGAGCAAAGGTTTCTCCATAGTCTTCTCCTTCTTGAGCATATCCTTTGCACACCAATCTGGCTTTGTTCCTAATCACTTTGCCATCCTCATTCAGCTTGTTTCTGAACACCTATTTGGTGCCAATGACATTTTTATGCTCCAGTCTAGGTACCAAGGACCATGTACCATTTATCTCTATCTGGTCAAGTTCCTCTTCCATTGTCTTGATCTAGTCTTCATCTTTATGAGCCTCTTTGAATGATGTAGGCTCAAATTCAGAGATCATACATGAGTTTTCTCTGATCTTTCTTCTTGTAAGGATTCCTGCATCCTTATCTCCTATGATCTTCTTAGGATCATGATTTAGCTTGACATACTGAGGAATAGTCTTGACTGGTTCTTCTTTCTTTTCCTCTTCATCCTCATTTTCATCAATATCAGCATTCACCAGTTCAGGAACACTGTTACCGGTACATGGTTGACTGACAACTGATTCCCAAAAGATTGCAACTGGCTCATTTACAACTTGCTCACTACCAGTTTCCTCTAGTTTCTTAGAGGTTTCATCAACTCTCACATTGATACTTTCCATAATTCTCTGAGTCCTATTGTTGAAACACTTGAGAGATTTACTCTTGGTGGAATATCCTAGGAATATTCCCTCATCACATTTAGCTTCAAATTTGCCCTGATGTTCACTTCTCTTGATGTAACATTTGCTACCAAATACCCTAAAGTAGCTAACCACAGGTGTCTTATCGGTCCAATACTCATAAGGAATTTTGTCCTTACCTTTCTTGATGAGTACCCGGTTCATTGTGTAAACTGTAGTGCTTACTACTTCTCTCCAAAAGGCGTGAGCTACCTTTCCTTTGAATCAACATGGTTCTAGTTGCTTCAACCATAGTCTGATTATTCCTCTCTGCTAGGCCATTCTATTGTGGAGTCCGAGGGGCATATAGTTGCCTCTTGATGCCAAATTCTTCACAATACTTATTGAATTCACCAAAAGTGAATTTCCCTCCTTGATCAGTTCTCAAGCACCTGATCCATTTACCACTTTCCTTCTCCACTAATGCTCTGAAAGCTTTAAACTTTACAAAGGCTTCAGACTTGTCTTTCAAGAATGTGACCCACATCATTCTTGAGCAGTCATCAGTGAGAATCATGAAGTACCTATCACCCTGCACACTCCTAGTTTTCATAGGACCACACAAATCAGTATGCACAAGATCAAGCAAGTTGTCAGTAGTGAAAGATTTACCATTAAAGGTTGAGGAAGACATTTTCCCCAATTGACATTCTCTGCATAAGGTATTATCCGGTTTGCTTAGCACCAGCAACCCTCTAACTGCCTTGATCTTACTGGCCTTTACAATGTTATCAAAGTTTACATGGTAGAGTCTCCTATGCCATATCCAGCTATCATGAAATTTAGCCATAAGACATGTACTTATATTTGCATTTAGATGAAATAGGTTACCTTTGGTCTGCATGTCGGTGGCCACCAATTCACCATCTTTTCCTTTGATTCTGCAAACTCCATTCTTGAATTCCAGAGTGAGGCCACTGTCATTCAGCTAGGCAACACTCAGAAGGTTGTGTCTGAGACCATCAACCCAGTACACATTGTCAGCACTACTCTTTCCATTCAGAGAGATGGACCCTTTGCCTTTGACCATGCATGGTGCATCATTGCCAAAGTGAACCACACCACCATCATACTCCTTCAAGGATAGAAACTTGCTCTGGTCACCAATCATATGGTGAGAATAGCCACTGTCAATGATCTGCTCATTGGAATTATCAAACTGGGAGACAAGAGCCTTCTTGTCTGACACATCTTTGACAGCAACAAACACAATATCTTCATTTTCTTCATCCTCTCATTCTTCATCTGTGACACCTTAATCAACTGCCACAAAATAGTTTCTTCGGTTTCCTCCTTTGAATTTCCTGAACCTTTCTGGTTTGTCCTTGTTATCAGCATTAGGACAGTTTACAACAATATGTCCTATCCGATTACAAGAAAAGCATTTCAAAGGTAGCTTACCTTTGTATTTATCGGTTCCTTTAGGAAGCTTCCTAGCAAGGGGAGCTTCAAATGCCATTAGAATCTCCTCATCATCCATTTCTCTACTCTGTCTAGGTTCACCACTAGTGCTAGCTTCTTTTCCTTTTTTGGATGGTATAATAGAGGCTTTAAAAGCTGATTCAGTCTTTTGAACACTACCATCAAAACTATTTAGCTCATAGGCTGTCAACTTGGCTATGATGGAGTCCAAGGATACCTTAGTCTTGTCTATTGATTTTAGCTCCTCAATAGCAGCAACCCCTATTGCATAGACTGGCAATAGGGATCTCAAGACTTTGCTTACCACAGTGGAATCTTCTATTTTACCACCTGCACTCTTGATTTCTCCAACAACTATTTTCATTCTTATTCCATACTGCTGAATGGTCTCACCTTCAACCATCTGCATCTCTTCAAACTTCCCTCTCAGGCTTTCTTCCTTAGCCCATTTTACATGCTCATCACCACCATAGATATTTTCAAGAGCATCCCATACCTCTTTGGGATTTACCTTGTCCTGAACATCAATAAACTCAATGTCAAATAGACTACTAATAAGGGCTTCCATGACTTGCCCATTTTCTTGTAACTCTATCTTTTGGTCATTGGTGAGAGTACCGGTAGGGACAACATAGACATTCTCAACATAACTCTAGTGTTGATCACCCATGCTTCTGATGAATATCTTCATCCTATCTTTCCATATACCAAAATTTTCCCTGTTAAACTTTGGACCTTCCCTCTTCAACATTTGACTGGGATCTTTACCTCAAGTGGTTAAGCTTACAACATAAAGGACCTAGAGGATGCTCTAATACCAAATGATAAAACAATGATGAGAAAATAGTACCAAACCAGTACTGAGAGGGGGGGAGTGAATCAGTACAGACAAAATACAGTCCTAAACTGGTTCAACGGCAATTACTCCAAGTGACTGGCAAATAGTGACACTAGTTTGAAATAGAGTGCAACCGGTAAAACCCCAGAACAACTAAAATAATCATAAACTGGTTAATCACTTATCTTTCCACTCACTTCAAAACTACACTACCATTTCACCCTTATGGATGAATAGGTAATCTATCATCATATCTTCACAATAGCTAGTTCAACATGTTTTATTGACAGGCATAAAACATAGAACCATCATATGCTTAACAAGCAATAACAAAGCATCACACATGACACACATATTTTTCATGTGGAAACCCAACTGGGAAAAACCACGATAGGGATCAATATCCACAAGCTCGTTATTGAACTCTTTGGAAGTCTGCTCTATTAGGAGCCTTGTCCTGTTAAAGACAGATACAATAGGTTCTATTAGGAACCAATCCTATTAGGGATCACCTGGTTAAGGGATGGCTATGATACCTGGTTAAGGGTTAAACCTTGTTATAGGTTACCTTGTTAGAGGATTTCAAGAACTCAATAGCTAATGGATTTCCAAAGCTCTCTAGCTTTCCAGATCTTAATAACTTTGAATTACCCTATTAAGGGATTTACAGCAAGCCGGTTAAGGCCACCCTATTAGGGGATTTTCCAACTGTTAAGATGGTTAGAGATCAACAAGTATTACAATGATCTGGTAACAACACTCAATGCCAATGCAGATCTTCTTAAGCTCCTCTTCACCTTCTGCACTTACACTCTACAGGTATCACCTCTCTCCTCTGGTCTGGAAAGAATCACGTATCCCTTCTCTTGGATGCTCACACAACTTTTACCAAAAACCTCTGAAAGAATCACAACATTGACCTTATAGGACAATAGACAGGTCGGTAGCATAAACCCTAAACCCTAGACCTGTTAGGCTAAGGAATTCAAATGGTTCAATCCTGACCGTTGATCATACTGTATTGAATGCAACAGTCTTGATCCAATCTCAAGACATTCTCCATCATTCGTTTCCCACCGATTTTAATGGCAGATGATAAACCATCACATGTTATCACCGTTTATAAACTTCACACATTCTTGAGGTAGATAGGAACAATCTCCTTTATGTAAGATCCTTCACGCGCACAAGGCTGACCTGGCAACATGATCTATTCTTCATTACAATGCTAACTCATCACATAATGTCACCGGTTGAGCCAAATAGGCTTGAAGCATTTCAACTGGAAACCCTAAAGTTGAGACTACCAACCAGTAGTCATAAAATGCTTCCATGTGCTGGTTCCCATAACCATATGTCGATTCACCTTGAACAAGCACACCGCTTCACTTTGGCACAAATGCTTGTTCACAGTGTTATACTAGTTTTCACATATGCCAATTCATACCTCTTCAACATATTGACATCAATGACAACATACAATGTCATTATGTCCACATACCAGTTCACATAATACCAACAAAAGAATCTAGAAGGGGTTTAGGCATGCAAGTGGATTTTGTAGGAGAATGCAAGTGGGAGGAATTTTGGGATTTTCAATAAAAAAAAATCATTTATTTCAATTAAATGGTACAATTTGCAATTGGATAGATATTTAAATAAATATTAATTTATTTAAATATGAATGTGAATTTTGGATTTTATTTAAATATGAGAAAAATGGGGATAAAGCATTAAATGCTTGAAGACTTTGAGGGAAACCATTAAAGGCTGAAGAATGCTCTAGAAAGAAGCTATTAAGCTTGAAGACTTTAAGGGAAACCATTAAAGGTTTGAGAAGACTCTAGAAGGAAGCCTTTAAGTTTGAAGACTTTAAGGAAAACCATTAAAGGTTTGAGAAGCCTCTAGAAGGAAGCCATTAAGTTTGAAGACTTTATGAAAAACCATTAAAGGTTTGAGAAGACTCTAGAAAGAAGCCATTGAGTTTGAAGACTTTAAGGAAACCATTAAAAGGTTTCAAGTGGGTGAGGATAAATATGATTTTAAATAAATTATTTATTTATTTAAAATAGTGGTACAACTTGTATTTTCTAGAAAGTGCAAGTGGGTGAGGTTTTTAGGGATTTAAATAAATATTTATTTATTTAAATGTGAGAGATATGATTTTAAGGCTTTAAGTACATATTGATTTATTTAAATGTAAGAGAGGGTATTTAATTAATAAAATATGATTTATTTATTTAATTAAAAGTCAGAATATGGTTTAAGTGAATTAAATCAAATAAATTAAATAATTTATTTAATTAATAAGAGAAGAGGGTTAAGATGAATTAATTAAATATTAATTTAATTAATTATTGAATGATGGTTAAATAATCAAATAAATACTAAGTATTCATTTAATTGAGTGGACAAATTTGGGTGTCTACATTTTCCCCTCTTTGAGATGGTGTGGTTTATTGCATCATTTCAAAGAAAAACAAGTAAGCATAGTACGTGCCCCAATATGCACCAAGTTGGTGGTTAGGTGTGCCCCCTCGAGAGATGGGACAAAATTTGGGCGATCTCTAAAAAAATTTAAGAAAATTTGGCATGGATAGAATGGAGGATTTGGTAATGAAGGAGGAGAAGGGTAAGCCGGTGAGTACCCTTATGTCATGCAGGAGATATGGTGCTTATGATTGATGTTGTACAATTGATCAAAATTGGTTGGACAGTCTAGTGCAATTGGTTGAATTTCCCCCATTGAGTCATATCATGACAATTGATGTCAGTTGTTTCCTTGGACAGGATAAAGTCTGAGTAAGTGAGTCAAATCGACCTAATGAGACTTAGACAATTGATGTAATTTCCAATGAAGTCAAGGTATTTGAATCAAAATACTCGTTAATACTTAGACAATTGATGTAATTATCTATTTTGATTGTGTTTGATTGGTTGATCAATTAATAGTGTTTGCATTTTAGCTTGTTTGTGGCATTTGCTGGACTTAGCATACCTATTGTGACTAGGCAATTGATGTAAATGCCTATTGTAGTATAGGTGTGCGTGAGTTGATCTACCTATGTAGACATAGTAACTTGCTTTTCTTATAGGTTGACTTAGGTAACATAGGTTATGCATCCCCTCCTTTTAGAGATGGACGATGATGAAGATGGCTTGATTGGTTTGATAGGACACGATATAAGGTATGTGATGCTGATGATCGAGATGGGGAGGGTGAGGTGGGGAAGTTAATTTTAGATAGAAGGTATGGAGGATTTAGGACTCATTCCTTTGGAAGAGGATCAAAATAGAGTTATCCATTAACATGAATGGGGTGTGTATTATTGTACTCAGTCATGATTTTAGGGATAGTCCTTCACACATAACTTTCTCATAGCAACCCTATTCCTTGTGTATGCATGCATACAAAATATTTGCATTCTATGAATGAATAGATGTATGAGTGATATGCAATAAAATGCAATATAAACATATGAGATGAAATGACAATCCATGGATTATTCATAATGCTTTATTTCCTCATCGAGCATAGTACTACTGATCTTGGATGAGGTATTAGAAACCAAGGTTGAAGATTTCATCTGTGAGCAAACATCACAGACAAGGATAGTTCCCCTCCATTCTAGTTCATATACAAATGGTCGAGGTGTACACTATAGTCAGTAAGCTGTAGTGATCCATGACTTTATTTTTTCATAGGATCTCGTAGCTTAGTGAACTTCCCACGTAGACACCATTAGTACATGCCCCAGAACTAAATTGGAACAATCCACAGACAGAAAAAAAAGAAAAAAAGATATCATGAACCATCCCGACCACTCTAATCACTTGTGAATATCCTAGAGTAGCATAGGAACTTGATATAAATAGAAAAAAATTGACTAAGTTCCTATCATCCAAACATAATTTTCTTGTCAAAGAAAGATGTTACCATGTCTTGTTTGTAAGGAATGATGCATCCTTGTTAAGATGATTGTGCTTAGATGTTTGATTAGTTGGTTGATTTGATAGGTGGTCATCGTTTGAGTAGCTCAAAATGTTGTTTTGTTTCTTTTGCATTGTTTATGTACAAGGAACAATTTTTTTGCAATGTTTTTGATTGTTTTGGATGTTTTTGTCATGTTTTTGGATTTTTGAATGTTGTGAATGTTTTTTGTGTTTTCTTCAGGACATTTTTCAAATGCTTTTGGTATTTTCTGAGATTTTATGAATATATTTGGTATTATTTTAGGACATTTTGAATGAGAAAATCAATGAATCACATGCATGGGGAATCCACTCCCATCATTAGGTTAAGAACATTGCCCCCAATTAAGTGTCGGTATGAAAGCATGGCATGGGACACATGAGGCAATAACCTTGATTGTAGATCAATAACAAGCATTGGTATAAATGATGGATGAATGGATGCAATGGATGTGATCGCAACAAGTTTGAATGACAATGGATCCATAGCCTTTATGAATGACACCTGTTTACTAGGTTTTCACCACCATACTTACCCAAGGCACCACCGAAGTGGTTTTCACCATTTGGATGAATGATTTTTCTTTATTATTTTCTTTATTTTTTTATTTTTTTTTGTATTTTGTTCATGACTTTTTCTAATGTTTTTTTGGTATTTTCTGATATTTGATGAGCCTAATGCTCTACACAGCTTATGTAAGAAACTTTTTGAGATGCATGTTGTTGATTGGATCTATCAGTGGTTCTCCTTCTGAAGTTGCTAACTGATATGCCTCAGACCCAAAGACTGCAGTGATGACATATGGACCCAACCAATTGGATTCAAATTTGCCTTGGTGTTCTTGATTTGGTTGATTATGAGGATTCTCTCTAAGAACAAGATCTCCTACCTCAAATATGCGAGGTTTGACCCTATGATTTTAGCTTCTACTCATGAATTGTTGATAAGATTTTAGGTGACTGTAGGTAGCTTGTCACTTTTCATCAAGCAGTTCCAAGTCTTGAAGATGTGAGACTCAGTGCTCTTCATTAGTAATCAAATTGCGTAAGGAAACTTGTAGAGATGGTAATTCAACCTCAATAGGAAAGATAGCCTCTACTCCATATACAAGTGAGAATGGGGTTGCACCTATATGGATTTGAATACTTGTTTGATATGCCCATAGTGTAGGATTCAAACAAATATGCCAATCACAATCGACATCATTGATTGTCTTCTTGAGGATCCTCAATATGTTTTTGTTTGAGGCTTCTTGTTGACCATTACCTTATGGGCAATATGCGGTGGAGAAACAGTGTTGGATAAGAAACTTCTCACAAAGTTCATGAACATCTTGATTTTTGAAACAAAACCCATTATCTGTAATGATGGAAATGGGTACACCATACCGACAGATGATGTAATTGAGGATGAACGAGGCAATTTGCTTGCTGGTGAATTGGGTAAGAAAATGACTTTGATCCACTTTGTGAAGTATTCTATAGCGGTAATGATGAATTTGTGACCATTGGATGAAGATGGATAGATTTTACATACAAGGTCAAGTCCCCACTAACAAAAGGGCCATGGTGTTGTGATAGGTTGCAATTATTACACTGGGGCATGTATCAGATCTCCATGAAGTATGCACTTCTTTCACTTTTTGATAAAGTAGTAGGAGTCTTTTTTCATAGAGGACCAATAGTATCCTACCTGTATAATCTTTTTAGCCAATGAAGGGCCACTTGAATGAGCTCAGTAGATACCTTCATGTACTTCTTCTAAAGTTGTGGTCACCTCACCTTGCTCTAGACATAAGAGGAGAGTACCATCGAGACCTCATCAATATAGGGTTTCAACAATGATAGTGTATCGATCCGATTGGCGTATGAAAGTTTTTTGTTGGTTGTTTGATTAGTTATGTGGAAGGATTTGATCGCATACATAAGTGTAAAATTCTCCATACCATGGGGAATTAGGACCGATGAGTTGACATACCATCTCAGATTCTGGGATATCATAAGAAGGGATCCAAAGATATTCAACTAAGAACTCATAGCATGTTAAATTTTGTGGTAGATTGAGGAGAGAGGCTATTGTAGTCATTGCATCTACAACTTGGTTATGATCTCGAGGAATTTTCTCAAAAGTGATAGTTGTGAATAGTTCTTTGAAGCTATCAACCATTTTCTTGTAAGGCATGAGCTTATCATTCTTAGTTTGGTATTCATCATTGACATATCGGCTTACCAGTTGTGAATCTTCATAGACATATAGCTCTTTTAAGTTCCACTGCATGACCATACGTAGTCTTGTGATCAAGGCTTCATATTCTGCTATGTTATTTGTGCATGAGAATGTAAGCCAATATGATTTTGGATTACTATCACCTTGAGGTGTGATGATAGAATTCCAACTCCTAAACCATGTCTAGTGTATGAGCCATCAAAATATAATTTCCATTGTCGTGTTGGCAGGACTGTGAAGATTTCCTCATTTGGAAAATTTGAGATGAGCGGATGGTCTCCTATGAGTGGTGCTTTGGACAACTGATCTAAAATGAATTTCCCTTTGATTTATTTTTGGTCCACATACTCCATGTCAAACTTGTTGAGGAGCATAACCCACTTTGCCAAATGGCTTATTAGTGTTTCTTTACTGAGTAGATACTTGAGTGGATCTATCTTGGAAATGAGTTGTATCTTGTGTGTCAACATGTAGAGCCTCAATTTGGTGGCTGCCAAAATTACTGCTAGACAAGCTCGTTCAATAGGGTTATAATTGAGTTCATACCCTACTAGTGTTCTGGAAATGTAGTAAAGTGCACATTATTTGCCTTCTGAATTATGTTGTGCAAGTAAGACACCTAAGGCCATAGTTGTAGCTGATATGTATAACAATAAGGGCCTATCTAGAGATTGTGGCATTAGTAATGGTGGTGTCATTAGGTAGTCCTTTAGCTTTTGGAATGCTTACTGGAAATTCTCTTCCCATTTGAAACAAACATCCTTGGGAAGCAAATGTGTGAAGGGATGACATATGTTGGCCAATTGTGCAATGAACTGTCAGGTTGATTGTAACCTTCATTATAATGTTCTTAATTGACTGGTGTTCCTAGAATGTGGCATTTCCATAATTGCTTTGACCTTTGCAGGATCAAACTCAATTCCTTTGTTTCAGACGAAGTATCCTAGGATCTTCCTGGAGGTTACCCCAAAGACACACTTCTTTGGATTAAGGAGTACATTATAGTGCTCTATTATGTTGAATATTTTGTCCAGTACAATGAGGTGACCCTCTCTGGTTAATGATTTAGCTAGTAAATCATCCACATAGTCTTCCATCAATGTATGCATCATATTGTAGAAGATAGTAGTCATTGCCCTTTGATATGTGGCATCAACATTCTTGAGACCAAATGACATTACATTTCAACAATATGCACCCCATGGGCATGTCAAAGATGTTTCGTGTTGATCCTTTGGAGCAATTTTTATCTGGTTGTATCCTAAAAATCCATCCATGAGCGATAGCATTACATGTCCTTTTGTGAGGTCTACAATCATATCAATGTTTAGAAGAGGGAATTCATCCTTAGGACATGCTTTGTTTAGATCTCTAAAATCTATATAGATATAGATTCCCCTAGTTGGTTTTTCCATTGGTACCAAGTTGGAGATCCATTTTGCATAGTCAATGGGTCTTATGAAACCCACATCTAATAGCTTTTTGAGTTCAAATTTTACTAATAGTGTGATCTAAGGATTCATTTTTCTAAGCTTTTGTTTTACTAGTTTGGCTCCTTCTACTGTTGTTAAGTGATGCATTACTAGTTCTGGATCAAGGCCTGTCATGTCTACATAGGACCACATAAAAATGATTTATCTCTTGCAAAAGAACCCTATAAAATCAAGATCTTCTGATGGAGTTAGTGATTCTACTAGATGTAGTATGTATGGATTTTTTGGTACCTCTAGATTGACTTCCTTTGTTTCTTCTATGAGAATAGATGATCTCTCCTGATTAGTGATAAAGGGGAGAATGTCATACCTTCCATCCTTAGGCACCTCGAAGAGGTTTTCACCATTGGATACATCCTTTGTTTTTACTCTTTTTGTTTCCACAAGTGACACAGTGTGTTTTTCACTTGAGGATCCTATTTTGATTGTAATATTTTTGTGATTGAAAGGTTTGGAATTATCTCCAAAGTAAGATGTGTTGTTAAGTTCGATAGAATACCCAACTTTGTGATCCCTGCTTGGTATGTCATCCCATAATTCAAGAAACTCTATGATCACACCATCATTTTGGAAGGTGTCAAGGTGTGCAGGATCTTGCTGGTTCCACATAATGAGTTCGGGGTAAATAATTGGTATTTCTTCATGAATCAGGTTAAGTTCAAAGGATGCATCAGTTATGGTAAGTATGGAGGAACCAAGGTCATCGTTAGTACTATCCTCTTTGTAATAAAGCTCAGGAGGTGATTGATTTGTTGTTGAAGTATCCTCATCATCTGGGTCCCAAAAGGTTTTAATAAATGCATCTCCTTTAGCTTTCTTAGCCTCAAAAGTGTCATCATCTGATGATTGGAAGAATGAAGAATCCCACTCATATTCGTGTGAATCCATCTCTGAATCACTCGGTAGAACTCTGTCACTATATGTTATAGGGATGTTTGTTGATGTGAAAAGTTTGTCAATAGTTTCTACATGGGTTTTATCTGATGGGGTTGTTGATCTTGCTTGGGTGTCTAAAGTAGACAAGAGTTTTATCCTGAGAGTGATAGTTTGGCAGGCAACATAACTCCTTTTCTTACTTGCTGTAAATTGAGAAGTGATTTTGTAACTTGAAAATTTAGACCTGGTAGGTTGATTTACAATAGACATTGTTGTGCTTCTAGAAGGGGTGATCTTAGAATTGGTCCTCTTATGTTTTGTTGGAATCTGGAGCTTAGAAAAGCCACTTGAACCAGGGTTGAATCTGATTCCAGTTGTATCCTATGGTTGTAACAATGGTTGCAATGGCTCTTGTACACCTTGGTGGTGGAATCCCAATGCACTATGGCCATCATATCACATCTTTTGCATTATGGTAAAACCTTTACCATACCTCTATGTCAGGATCCTGACCTATTGTCTAGTTGTGTTGGAAGGGTCTTTGTAGATCCATTCTACCAAATATTCATCAATAGTTTCTTGTTCCTGTGATCTACCTGGGATGAAGCCATCAAGTGTAGTAGTATGGGTTGCAACAAGTGGTCTGAGTGATTATTTTGGTTTTCCATAAGTCCTAGGTGAGAGGGATAGTTGGCCAACATAGAAAAGCTGACTAATATTATACTCTCTTAGGCCTTCATTTGGGTGTAGGGATTGGTGGACTGGTGAGGTTGGATGGGTGAATGTAATATGATGAGGCGGTGGCTTCTCTATTGCTAGGGACTATGATATTAGGTTGATGCCTTATATTGTTGCAAAAATCAAATGGGTCAGCATCACCAAGGATAGTAATCTCTACTCTGTTATATCAAAACTTGATGCATTGATGGTAAGTAGATGGTACTTCTTGCATGGCGTGAATCCATGGTCTACCTAATAGGATATTGTATGGAAGAAGGAGGTCTAGGACTTGACAAACCACATTCTTCACCATGGGTCCTACCCTAACTAGTAGAGTGACACACCCTTAAGAGGAGCATTCTGCATCATCATAGGCCTTGATGGTGATCCACTTTTTGGCATGTACTGCATCTTCTGCATATTCCAATGCTGTGATTAACTGTAATGTGAAAATGTTAAGGCCAACTCCATTATCAATTAAGACTCTCTTGATTCTATGTTTATGTATGAATCCCTCAATGTGGAGAGGGAAATTATGTGGTTGTTGAAAGGATGCATCATCATTCTCTACAAAAGTGAGACATGGTGATGATTTGAGACTATCAACCATGGCTTGAATTGATCTATATTAAGGTCGGTGGAATTGACGCTTCTTAGAGAGAATGATCTAAGATGGTTTTATATGAGGGTGATATGAACAAAATATCTAGTATGGAGATAAGTGTTGGCATCTTATCTAATTGGTCCAAAAGATTATAATGTTTGGGCATGTATGTCGCTCTTGATGGTGCACCTGGTAAGACAAGCTTGCTATGGCGGGTAACAACATTGCATGCAGGATCTTTTCCTTTGATTGTAATGGTAGCAACTTGTTCATTGGCATCATAAATATTATTGATAGTATAGGTATAGGTCGCATGTGTATAATCTTTCATGTTATCTTGATTCTTACCTTGATGGGAGGGACCTCCTTTCTCATATGATGGGAGTGGATTTTTGAACATGGTATGATCAGTATTGGAAATTTTTGCATTGTGACCACCCACTTCTATGTCACCTCGGTCAATGAGGTCTTGAACGATATCCTTAATCGATGACAACTATTTGTTTTGTGCCCTATTCCTTTATGAAATCCACAATACTCATTATCCCTCCACTAGGAAGGTTTGAATTGTGGTTCATAGTTTGATGTTTTAGGTAATGTGATAAGATCAGAAGAGATGAGATAGCATAAATATTTTCAAGAGATTCTCCCAAGGGTGTGTAGGTGTGATTGGGTTTGTAGGTCGGGTACCTATTTTTAGGTTTCTCTTGCTGTGTGTTTAAAGGTTGATTTCTTGGATTGGTTTGAGGATTACCTTGATTGGTAGTGGGGTTGTTGCGATTATCTACAAACCCTACAATTTTTGCTATGGTTTGGGTGATTTTCACTATTCGTGCATCCACAACACTATCGTTAACAATGTTTTTGTTCCTAGCCCAAAAAATTGGTTTGTTACTGTTGTAGGCTGGTCTTGGACCCTCCTTGTTGTCATTGTATATTTTGACAAGTCCCTTTTTTATAAGGGCTTCCTCTATTTTAAGTCCTTGAGCTATGACATCTTTGAAATTGTCGGAACGTTTATGTCTAAGTACAATTCAATTTCCTCATTTAAGTTTGAAATAAAAATTTCAACTAATTGCTCTTCGGGAATGGGAAAGAAACATCTACTAGAAAGGTGTCTCCATCTTTGTACGAATACTTAGAATAACTCATTCTTTTGTTTTGTATTGTATAGATATGCCATGGAGACATCCAATTCTATGTAATGCACATGATGAGTGATAAATTTTTGTACAAGGTCCTCAAAGGTCCTGATCCCACTAGGAAGGCGTGAGAACCACTGCATGGCTGAGCCTCCCAAACTTTGGGGAAAGAAGCATATTAAATATGTGTCCTCATATGCAACCTATAAGAAAGCGGAGAAAAATTATTGCAATGATCTCTAGGGTCTCTCTTTCCTTTATATTTATCAAACTTTGGGGTTTTGAAGGTGCATGGGAAAGGAGGCATGCATATGTTTCTATCAAATGGATATGGACAGATATCTTCAAGAGCATATTGATTTTGTGTCCTTCTTGAGTGCACTTGTTGGGTGAGGTCTTGCATCTTTTATCTTAATATATACATTTATGTAAGATGAGGGGGGATGTTGCCATGTTGATAGTTATCATCATAGTTATGTGTATTCTTTGCCCCCCTTTCACCATGATTTTTTTATTGTCGATGGCTATGTTGGGCTTGTTTTGGAATATCCTTAAGTTGTGATACATCAAAGTCAATGGGAAGTTTTGCTCCTTCTTGTGCAAGTTTTATAAAATGGGCAACAACACTTCCCTTGAGAACTTCTTCAAAAAATTTGTTAAATCTAGGGTTGCTAAGTGAATCTTCTATTTGTGCTTGTGTAGGGGTATATGGGTCTCCTCATCTAGAAAAAGGGTTAATGTTCTCTTCTTCTTCTTCTTCCATATTTCATTTTGAGTTTGTCGATGACTTTGAGACCTATTCCTAGCCATGTTTGAAGCACACATTTGTGGGTGAAAAAGTGTGTGGTTGATCCTTTGATAGGTCCACAATTTTATGATGATGAAGATGAGTTAAAATGTGTATGGATGAGTGATCTCCTTTTACCAAAGGTTGGATATCAACAAAGTTCTCTTTGATATTGCTTTCTTGGTTTCAAATAATTGTGAGATGAGGTGTAATGAGGTTTTGTGTTTTACAAAGTACAAGCCACCTAGCTATGAGAGGATGCACTCAAAAGCTAGTTTTAACCTATCTAGATGTTTTTTAATGCCTCTTAGTATGATTGATCCTAGATGTAGAGACACACTAGAAAGTATGTTTTGTTGTAATTAGCAATATCCTAAAATAACTAAGGACAAAAACCTTGGTGTGTTGAGATTGGAATGGATTTGTGATGCGTTTGGAATGAATGTGAACCTTGGAATTTTTACTAAGCGACTATGAATTTAATGATTGATTTTGGAAATGATTTAGAAGTGAGAAAGATGGAAGAAAATTTAGCAGGATTATGTGAACCTAGGAATCTCTAATAAATGATTGCGGGTTGTGGAATGTATGATGGAGGAATGTGTTGAACGTGATTGTGATGATATGGTAGACCCCTTATTTGAAAGAAAGTTTATGATGCAAGCGGTTCTAATTCAAATTCGTCAGTAAAACTGTGACTAAAATCATGATATCAATGGATGAAAGTGCAATGTTTAAACAATAACTTACTATTTTTGTACAAGAAACTTATTCTCTTTTGGGTTTTCTTTTCACTTTGCTTATTTTTGGTTTTTTGATAAATTGACTTCTTCGCATATTTGAGAGATTTCCAAACACGAAGCATTTATGGCTCTTTCAAGAATGTTGTTTTGTTTGTTGAGATCATTGTTGGGGTGTAACTTGTTTCAATTGTTTGAATCCTTTGACAAGAAAACACATCAATCACACAAGCACATATTTTTGCCTTTTCAAAAATAACACAAAAGGTGTGGGTCTAAATCAATGCATTCATGAACTTTTTGACCCTGATAATGCGTGTATGTTCATAGGCCTAAATTTGGCCCAAATATACACTGGTATGAAACAAGACGAAGATAACTCAAACACTTTTTATCCCTAAGGTAATGGCCAATTGCGATATTTTCAGCCCACAACTTGATATTTCTTCAAATTTGGTACTACATACCTTATGTATCATGTCGTGGAAGGTAAGGATGTAATATAATAAGTTTTGCACAAGAATAATATATAGGTGGTCCCTAAGATGGGGGTGTCACAACTTCCATCAAGCTACAATTAGCCTTTCAAAAATCCATGTTTCTACTCAAGGAAATATGTATGGTGAGTATCTTGGGAGAAAAAACTTCTATGCTCTGGCATTGAACTTTTCAAAAATATCCTCAATCAATAGAATGGGTGGGATTTTAAAATAAGAGGTGTCTAGTATTGTTCGATGTCTTTAGATGTAAGTTCATTCTGCAGTGACTCACTCAAGAGCCTTGTAACTCACGGTGGGGCCCATATGTCCTTTCGGCAAGTTACACTGTAGGAACAGATACACCAAATGAAAAGTTGAGTTTGTTTTAGTTACACCAAATAGAAAATGTGAAGTTCTTTTTATCTCTTTGTGAAAAACAAGAAATATGAAGTTCTTTTTTATGCACCAAATGAAAAGTTGATTTTGTTTTAGTTGCACCAAATAGAAAATGTGAAGTTCTTTTTATCTCTTTGTGAAAAACAAGAAATATAAAGTTCTTTTTTTTATGCACCAAAAGAAAAGTTGATTTTGTTTTAGTTGCACCAAATAGAAAATGTGAAGTTATTTTTATACCTTTGTGAAATACAAGAAAGATGAAGTTTTAAACCAAAGAAATTAAAATGTTTTAAACTAACTCCTTCCAAAACCTGCACAAAAAATTAGAAAATCTGCAACTAAAACATTCAAAAATGTTAGTGCACATGGTGGGCTCAAAAGCCTAAAAAAAAATGTCCTTGAGGTTACAAAAGTGTCCGATTCACGTCAGGTTCACCAAATGGTGTTGTGGAAATGGGGACAAGGCAACAAAAAAGTTTAATGTTAAGTTAGTTTCAACCATAAAACCAAAACAAAGAACTAAAAAACCATTCGAAACATATCAAAAGAGATTTCAAAAAGCATGAAAGAAGTTTAACAAAACAAAAGAAAGGAGAAGAGCCTCCCTAAGATGATTCCATGATGCCCTTTAATGTTTCTTGCTTGTTTCTCCCTTGGTTCTTTTTGTGCACCAAATGAAAAGTTGAGTTTATTTTAGTTGCACCAACTAGAAAATGTGAAGATCTTTTTATCCCTTTGTGAGAAACACGAAAGATGAAATTATTTTTATGCACCAAATGAAAAGTTGACTTTTTTTTAGTTGCACCAAATAGAAAATGTGAAATTCATTTTATCCCTTTGTGAAAAACAAGAAATATGAAGTTCGTTTTTATGCAGCAAATAAAAAATGTGAATTTATTTTTATCCCTTTGTGAAAAACAAGAAAGATTTGTTTTAATCCAAAGAAATTAAAATGTTTTAAACTAAATCCTTCCAAAATATACAACTAAAACATTCAAAAAGTTAGTGCATAGATTAGTGCAAATATAGCTCAAATCAATAACATACTTAATTTACACAAAAATTATATCATTTATTTCAATCTAAATTAATAGATAACCTACAAATATATCAACTACATAATTATAGTAGCAGAAATACCAATCAACCAGAATGTATAACCAAATAACACACACCTGCAAAATAATACAATATTTTCACTCAATCGATAGGTGTAGAGGGGGCACCCTTCCTGCCAACAAGATGATTAACACAGACAACAAAATAACTAATTCATACTTACGATTTATAGTCTTTCCAAAGGCACTTAAACCAATTCACTAAAAATATATAAAAGATATTAACAATATATATGAAGCATCATGAAAACCTTTACAAATAATTTCCACTACTCCTACGTACAACTACATGAATCTAGAAAGGGAGGAGATACATGTTGTTGTTGTTTTCATGACCGAGTTTTAGTGAACAGTTTTAGCCACTTCTTTAATATTTGAAACCAAATCCATGCATGTGAATGTTGTGTGGCATGTGGCCAACATTTCAAAACCTAATTCATACCAAAATTCTAAGTAGAGAATGATTGCAGTCCACCTTTTACTCGCAGCTTTTGAAGATAAAAATGTGGAAAATGAGTCTTTGAAAACTCGATAATGAAAAGGATCCACACATATATTATGAAATAAAATGGTTTTTCATGAATTTTCCATCCCTCCTTCATGATTTTAAGAGACCATGGCAATGTAGGAAGGAAATATTGAGGTATCCAACTAGCAGATGGAGGAACTATAATATTGTATTGGCATCAATATGTCTTCACAAAAACTCTTATTACATTAACATTGAATGTTAAGTAAATTAAGATAAGATATATATCTTCAAAACAACTCTTATTACATTAACATTGAATGTTAAGTAACTTAGGTTAATACTAAGAGAGAGGTGAATCAGTATTAAAAAAAACTAAAACTTTCAACACCAAAACAGACTTATTTGAGATCTGAAAACATTCAACACTTAAAGAAAATCTTCATAACAAATTTCCTTATCAGATCTAGATAATCATTTCCTATTATGCAAACTTCTTAGTTAGATCAACCATCAAACCAATATCAGATCAATAAACATAGTTACCAACTTATTAACTGATCAGAATACTTCATCAATCATATAATCATCAATATCGGTAACCACTTTACGATCTTTGATAAACAAACATAAATTTTCTTTACCAGTTATTAGAAATAAAACATGAACATCACAAGAAAATCATACCACACATGAACACCATGTTTTTTCACGTGGAAACCAAAATAGGGAAAAAACCACGATGGGAATTGGTATCCACAAATATTTTGCACTCTTTCAAAATGTGCCCTATTAGGAGCCAAGCCCAATTAGAAGCTTACAATGATGCCCTGTTAGGAGCATACCCTGTATGGAGTCACCCAGTTAAGGGATTTACCTCAGCCCTGTTAGAATCTTTGATCTATTAGGATCAACCTCGCAAGACAATTTAGAACTCATATATTGAGTCACCCTATTAGGGGATTTTACAATGTGAGGCTTGTTAGGACCTACCTGGTTAAGGGATTTTAACTGCTGTAATTGCTAGAGAAAAATAATGATTGATCTATGTATAACACTCTACTTCTTATTTGATTAGATCCAATTAAGTTCTAAGTCTTCATCTATCTGGCAAATCTTCTCACACACACTGGTTCGGCTTCTCACACTTCTCAAAATCACTAATACTCCAAAACATCAACCTTGTCGACATAAATAACTTTTACAACTAGGTCGACATCAAAACCCTAAGACTTACTACATAGATCATCATAGGGATTATTACAATCAATTACAAATCAATATCGATCATTGAATGATCATAAATTGTCATAGGAAGTTGATCTGGTACAAAGTCAAACCCTTAGAACATTTTGCTAAGCACTTTGCACATTCCCAAGAAATTCATTCTCCAAACACACCAAAACATCTTTCAAACTCATCACGCGGTTTGTGCTGCGTTATCATCAACATGTGAACTTGATGTAGATCATCGCCAAACCAAAAATCATTACTGGTTGAGAGAATTCTTTACCAGTCATTAAACCCTAGAAAAACTTCATCAGAAATTCAAAACATGCCTTCCAATAACCATCATAGGATGTGGTTCTGATTACATACTCAAATCCATCATAAAAGCTTAAGTATCAAACCACAAGTCACCAAACATCGCCAATCACCTAATTCCATCAAAACTTATTTGCTTTACTGATTAAGGTCCTAATTCGTAGTCATCTGTCAAACTATCAAACTCTTACTCCGATAGACCAAATCACTTAGCCAACAAGTCAATCATCGAAAACCAACTGTAAAATCATTAAACAACAATTGAACCTAGTTGCCATTAATGACAATATAAATAACTGATCATGTCATCTTCCTCTACTGGTATAGTCATCCACCATCATCTCATCTTCTTTAGTTATGCCAAACATGCAAACAATCTCCCCCTTTGGCATTGATGGAAAAACAAAATATCAACAAACTCAACTCATATTGTTCCGCTATGTTCTGGACCTTCTCTATAACTCTTCTCTTCTCCATTGCACCTCATCTGTCAGTTACACTATATCTACTCCAACTAAACATGTGTCTTCTCCCCCTTTGACAATAATTCCAAAGGTGCATAAGCATCATTAATCATCAAGTTTTCTACAATTGTTGTTTTCAACATGTCTACAATCACATCTAAGATGCTCCCCCTGCGGAGTAGCCTACATCTCATCAATCCAAGGTGAAAAATAGTCATGAAGCCCACTGGATTGATGCATCATGCATTCTAGTTTTTTATGAGTAGGGGTCTGACCCCTAATTTACCTTTGAGATACTCAAATGTTGTCTTCGACAATTGTTTTATGAAAATATCTACTAGCTTCTCTTAGCTTGTCACATATTCCATGCAAACTTGTTTTTCCTGAACTCTTTCCCTTAGAAAATGATATTTCAATTCTATGTGCTTTGTTCTTACATGTAACATAGGATTTTTTGAAATATTGATTGCACTAGTATTATCATGGTAAATAGTTACTGGTTCAAATATATCAAATCTAAATCCTTCAAGAACATGTCTCATCCAGAATGCCTGCATGCAATTCATTGATGCTGCAACATACTCTACCTCTGTTGTTAACTGAAAAACACAAGCTTGTTTCTTACTTGTCCAAGCAACCAATCTGTCTCCAAGAAGAAAAGATCCACCGGTAGTTCTTTTTTGGTCATCTACATTGCTAGCCCAATCTACATCAGTAAATACATCCAAAGAGAAATTTCCTTTATAAGGATACCACAAACCATAATCTATTGTGCCTTTCAAGTACCGAAATATCCTTTTTATCGCTACCAAGTGAGTCTCCTTGGGATCCTTTTGAAATATAGCAATCAATCCAACATCATGTGCAATATCTGGTCTACTATGAATTACATAATGCAATTTACCAGTCATAGACCTGTATTCTTTCTCATCCACAGATGGTGAGTCATCTTGCTAGACAACTTGCAACCTATCACAATCGGAGTACCAACCGGTTTACAATATTCCATGCCAAATGTTTTCAACACCTCTTTGACATACTTACTCTCATAGATAAAAATTCCACCATCCAACTATTGGACCTACAACCCAATTAAAAATTTAATCTCTCCAATAAGAGACATCTCAAATTCATTTTTCAGCTCCTCAGCAAAATCTATGCATAAGTCATAATTACCATCAAAGATAATATCATCCACAAATACTTCAGCTATTAATATTGTGTTTGCATCAGTCTTTAGATATATGTTACTATCCTCACTAGTATGCTGGAATCCTATCTTGAACATGTGTGCATGCAACCTTTCAAACCATGCTCTTGGTGCTTGCTTCAATCCATATAGTACCTTATGTAGTTTAAAAACCATATCTTTGTCTTCAGAAAAAGAACATCCATCTGATTGTTCTGTGTATACTTCTTCTTTAAGGATGTCATTGAGAAAAGTTGATTTAACATCCATCTGATAGATGTTAAATCCTTTAAATGCAGCATAAGCAAGTAGCATTCTTACTCCTTCCAATATCACCATAGGCGCAAAGGTTCCACCATAATCTTCTCCTCCTTCTTGTGCATAGCCTTTACAAACCCATCCTGCTTTATTTCCCACAACCTTTCCTTCTTCATTTAACTTGTTTCTAAAAACCTATTTGGTTCCAAGTGTCCAAGTCTTCTTCTTCTCTATTTAATCTAACTCCTCATTCATTGCACTAATCCAATCATCATACTTTAATTCCTCTCTTACTGTTCTCGTCTCAATAGTAGAAATCAGACAAGAATTTTCTCTTATTTCCTCCTTGTTTGTACTCCAACATGTTTATCTCCAATTATTTGTTCTTTTGAGTGATTTAACTTGACATACCTTGCAATAACTAGTTTTGGTGTTTTGCTTCCTACTTCACATTCTTCATCTTCTTCATCACTCTCTATATTTATCGATTGAGCACCTATTTCTACAACATTTTTCTCATCAATCTTCTGCACTTTTGGTTCTATGAACACAAGTCTTTCTTAATCTTTCTCAAGCTCAGATCTACTGGACTCACCAAATTTCTCAAGGAGTTCATCTATCTTCACATTAACACTCTCAATGATCTTCTTAGTTCTCTTGTTATAACATTTAAATGCCTTACTCTTTGTAGAGTAACCAAGAAAAATGCCTTCATCACACTTAACATCAAATTTTTTAGTGTAATCATCTCTCTTAATATAACATTTACTCCCCAATATTTTAAAATATCTTACACTAGGAGTCTTTCCATGCCATAATTCATAAGGTGTTTTGTTATTACCTTTTTTGAGAAGTACCCAATTCAAAGTATAGACAATAGTACTGATTGCTTCTCTCCAAAATATCTTCGGTACTTCACCTTTAATCAACATAGTTCTAGCAGCTTCAACAACTATTCTATTCATTCTCTCTACTATCACATTTTTTTGTGGAGTTTTAGGAGCTGACATCTGCCTCTTAATTCCATGTTCATCACAGAACTTCACAAACTTATTAGAAGTAAATTTACCTCCTCGGTTAGATCTCAAACATTTTAGATTATTCCCGAAATCTTTCTCAACAAGAGCTTTAAATGCTTTAAACTTGCTAAAAGCCTTAGACTTTTCTCTTAGAAAAGTTACCCATATCATTTTGGAATAATCATCAACAAAGATCATAAAATACTTATCACCAATATAGGTCTTAATCCTCATAGGACCACAAAGATCAGTATGAACCAAATCAAGAATATTCTCTGAAGAAAAATACTCTTAAAGGATACAGAGGTCATCTTACCCATCTGACAATCCTTGCATAACACATTGTCTGGTTTCACAAGATTGGGCAAACATCTAACAATAATTGACTTACTAACTTTAATCAAATTGTGAAAATTGGTATGACAAATCTATTGTACCACAACTAGTTGTCTTCAATCTTCACCACCAAACAATCATTTACATTAGTATTCGGATGAAATAAATTACCTCTAGTCTGCTTTCTAGTAGCAATCAATTCTTCATTATTTCCAATAATCCTACACACTCCACTTTTGAATTCAAATAGATATCCCTCATCATTAAGCTATCCAACACTCAAGAGGTTATGTTTTAGTCCTTCAATCCAAAAGACATCATCTTCATTACTCTTCCCATTTAATGAAATTTATCCTTTACCTATATCCATGTAGTGAGAGTTATTACCAAATCTTACAACACCTCCATCATAATCTTCAAGGGATAGGAACATACTTTTGTCACCGATCATGTGGTGTGAGCAACCACTATCTATTATCCATTCATCGTTGTTATCCATATGAGACACCAAAGCCTTCTCATCAATCAAATCCTCCTTCACAACAACAAATATTATCTTCTCATTGTCATCTTCTTCTGATTCATCATTAGTCACACCTTCATCCAGTGCAACATAACAATGTTTCTTGCTTTTTCTTTTGAGTCTACTAAACTTATCTTTCTTATTAGTGTTAGGGCAGTTAGCAGCTATGTGTCCAATCTTACTACAAGAGAAACACTTCAAGGGTAATTTACCTTTATATTTACCTGTTCCTCTAGGGAATATTCTAGCCAATAATGCCTCAAGTTCCATCAGATGATCTTCATCATCACCATCACCTCTGCTACTGCCATGACTAGACCTATAGTCATGATTATGACAAACATCTTTTCCTTTCCTTGTTGATGTACCAATTACTGAAGCCTTAAGGGTGGATTCAGAAGGTTTGGAAACACTATTATCAAAACTATTAAGTTCAAATGCAGTTAACTTTCCAATTAAAAAATAAATATTAACTTTATCTTTTGAATTGGATCTCAGTTCTTGAATAGCAGACACTCTGATATAATACAATGGTAAAAGAGTTCTAAGCATTTTTCTAACAATAGTATCATATTCAATCTTACCCCTAACACTCTTTATTCCACCTACAACCTCCTTAATCATTTATCCATATCGAGTTATGTTCTCACCACCAACCATTTCATATTCCTCTCAGACTCTCTTCCTTTGCCCTTTGTACATGTCCATCTCCTTCATAGATTAAATTTAATTTCTCCCATACTTCATTTGTAGTTTCTAATCCCTGAACATCAATATATTCAGAGTTAGACAAATTACTTACAATTGCTTCAAGAGCTTGAATGTTTTCCTATTGTTCTTTGAGCTCATCTGGTGTTAAGGGACTGGTAGTAGGAGCAACTTACTTGGCTATCACATGATTCTAGTACTGTGACCCCATTCCTTTAATGTAGATGTTCATCCGATCACTCCATATCAGGTACTTATCCTTGGTAAACTTGGGACCCTCCTTCTTCATCATCTTTCATAGGATCTTTCCCTCAAGTTGTTAGGCTTTCTAGACATACAGGACCAATTCTTTGATACCAATTGACAAACCTAGAGGATCCGGTTAATACTGAGAGGGGGGTGAATCAATATTAACAAAAAATGAAACTTTCAACACCAAAACAAACTTATCTCAGATCTGAAAACATTCAACACTTAAAACAAATCTTCATAACAAATTTCTTTATCAGATCTAGATAATCATTTCCTCTTATGCAAACTTATTAATCAGATCAGCCATCAAATCAATATTAAATCAACAAACATAGTTACCAACTTATTAATTGATTAGCATGCTTCATCAATCATATAATCATCAATACTGGTAACCACTTTATGATCTTTGATAAATAAACATAAACTGTATTTACCGGTTATCAAAAATAAAACATGAACATCACAAGAAAAGTATACCACACATGAAAACCATGTTTTTCATGTGGAAACCCAAATAAGGAAAAAACCATGGTGGGAATTGGTACCCACAAATATTTTGGACTCTTTCTAAATGCGGCCTGTTAGTTGCCAAGCCCGGTTAGAAGCTTACAATGATGCCCTATTAGGAGAAGACCCTATTAGGAGTTACTTGGATAAGGGATTTACCTCAGCCCTGTTAGAAGCTTTGATATGTTAGGATCAACCTCGTAAGAGGATTTAGAACTTAGATATTGATTCAGCCCATTAGGGGATTTTACAATTGGAGGCTTGTTAGGACCTATTGGTCAAGGGATTTTAGCTATTGTAATTGTTAGAGAACAACAATGAATGATTTGTGTATAGCACTCTACTTCTTGCTTGATTAGATTCAATTAAGTTCTAAGTTTTCATCTCTCTGGTAGATCTTCTCACACACATTGATTTGGCTTCTCACATTTCTCAAAATCACCAACACTCCAAAACATCAACCTTGTCAACATAAATAACTTTTGCAACTAGGTCGGCATCAAAACCCTAAGACTTACTACATAGATCATCACAAATCTTTACAACTCATTACAAATCATCATAGGGATTATTACAATCAATTACAAATCAATATCAGTCACTGAATGATCATAAATCATCACAGCAAGTCAATCTAGTACAGAGTCAAACCCTTAGCACATTCCTCTAAGAACTTTGCACATTCCCAAGAAATTCATTCTCCAAACACATCAAAACATCTTTCAAACTCATCATGTGGTTTGTGTCGCATTATCATCAACACGTGAACTTGATGTAGATTAGTGCCAAACTAAAAATCATTTCCGGTTAAGAGAACTCTTTACCAGTCCTTAAACCCTTCTTAAACCCTGACAAAACTTCATCAAAAATTCAAAACATGCCTTCCAATAACCATCATAGGATGCAGTTCTAGTTACATACTCAAATCTATCATAAAAGCTTAAGTATCAAACCACAAGTCATCAAACATCACGAATCACTTGATTCCATCAAAACTTATCTACTCTACTTGTTAAGGTCCTAATTCGCAGTCTTGTCGATTAACTCTGCCAATCTGTCAAACTCTTACTCCAGTAGACCAAATCACTTAGCCAACAAGTCAATCACTGAAAACCAATTGTAAACTTTATTAAACATCAGTTGAACCTAGTTGCCATCAATGACAATATAACTAACTAATCATGTCATCTTCCTCTACTAGTACAGTCATCCACCATCATCTCATCTTCATCAGTTATGCCAAGCATACCAACAAAAACAATATAAACATTATTTTTCATATTTGAATCTCAAAACTAAATTAAATACCTCTTATTTTTTTGAACCATATGCAACATAAATGTCATAATATGATACATAAATGGAATATGAAAATGAGAATGAAAGGGTATGAAATAGGCTGAAAGATGACATAAAGTAGGATGTAAATGTCTCTCATCAATAGGTACCTTCTTCCCATTCACTAGTCACTTTATATAGTGCATGGTAATTCACATTATAATAATGCATTACATAGGATTGAAGAAAAGATAAGAAAGAACAACATAATATAAATGAAATTTTCCTTATGTGCCATTCAAGTGTAATTTTCATTCATTGTTCACAAAAATGTAAGGAAATAAAACTAAATTACACCCATCGAAATTTAATTAAAAAGAGAGGCAAATGTTAAAAAAAGAGAAGCAAATATTTTTTTAAAAAGTGTGTTATTGTTGTTATTACTAGTTTTTGATAAGCAACACCTCACATGAGAAGACTGATCCTGAGTCAATTGGACACATTTTGGCTATCATCCTCATCCTCATCTTGAAAATTACTTGACCAATCATCCCCCTTAGAGTCCAGATTCCAATCAAAGACCATAGCTCTGAACCCTTCTATCCATTCCATGTAGTGTCAGGTCCTCTCTCGAAAGCCACTTGAGAAATTCATATGTGGGAATAGAGTGGTCCTGATATTCCTCAATACACATGGTGCAAAAATTGCTAAGGGAATCCATGGCATGATTGCATCCTTCTCCATAAAGGCCTTCAATTCAGTGGAAAAAGGAAGTCCAACCCCATACTACACATGTTTCAAAACTTAGTCCAAGCCACCAATAAGGTCCTCTCCAAATAGTCCACGAGTCACTCTAGCTATAATGGGCACTAGCTCACCCAAATCTACCAACGACCCTATTAAATAAGACACAATATTTGCATCTACCTAATATCTATCCTCATTAGTGAGGAAGTCTTTTCCAAGCACCCATTTCACCGTCGTAATGATCAGGTCATTTCTATCTCAAGTAGGCGCTCAAGATGAACATTGTTAATCTTACCCAAGAAGGCCTGGTGGACCTTCATCATCATCAACCTCACTACAGTATCCATCACAAATATTAAAAAACATTATCTCTCTACTAAACACTATACAAGTTCTTTAATTTAGAATGATCTCAAGATTAGCAGGAGCCTGATTTTATAGAAGGGCTAACTCTTTCGCACAAGTATGCCTTTACTCCGATAATTAGTACTAACATGGAATCATTCCCAAGGAAGAGGTGCTCCACAACAACAGTCTTGAGGATGTTGGGTTCCCAATCCAAATATTCCTTTACTTTGTAAGAATGATGTAAAACATACACCTAAGGTTAAGTGAAAATCAATGCATTTAATATTATGTCTAGGATGTAAGATATGTTTTAATCTTAGTGATTTTTTAGTTTCATAACTAAAGATTTTTCTCTTTTGGAGTGTCTTGTCATGTATAGGTGGAGTCTCCATGATAAAATTATATTTAATATTTATACAGTTGATTGGGTGGCAAATTACTAGCTTTTGGATTAAGTGAAAAATCTAAAGGTCACTCCTACTACCACTCTAGTTCCCAACCTGTCAAATGGCTTAAACTTTCCTAAACAAAATGATGATATATGAAAGGTTTATTTATAGCCTATTTTGAAAAGAAAAAATAAAAAGGCAAGTGATGTGGATGTGTAGGGGAAAAAGCGAGACTAGGCCAACATGCCCTAATCCCACTTTCAATCACACACTTGTGGAATACGAAAGAGCCTAGAGGTATCACACAATTGGCTACTTCTTTTTGTGGAAGAGAGGGCCATGGGCTACCTATTAGGATTTCTATTCCTTTGTTGCAAATGATAGATAGAATGATGCAAGTTTAACTATTAACCCTAAAGTGCAAGTATGAACCAATAACAAGATTGCAGGATTAAGATTAAACAATGGAAAGCTGTAAACACAAGGACAAGACAAGAATGCAGATGCATACTTGGAGTTAAAATTTGAGTGAAAATGTTTGGGACGATGGTGCAGGCGCCACTGTCCTAATTCTGCTCCTGAAACTACTGTTTTGCAACTTGAAAAGCTGTCAGAAAATGCTGAAACTTGTTGTCTGACAGAGGGACCAGGGCACCCAGCACCACTGTCCCAAGGACCAGGGCACCCAGCGCCACTGTCCCAAGGACCAGGGCACCTAGCACCCCTGTCCTGGCAGGACCAGGGCACCCCACGCCCCTGTCCTGGTCTTCTAGGTTGAAATTTGGTGTGAAGTTTTGTCTCGGTCCGCTTCCATTGAATCTGCATTTGTGGCGTCCTTCAAATTCAAAAATCTGCACTTATATCTGAGAAGGTATGTTGGGTGGCTATATAGGGTTTTGCCTTATTCAAACCCCTGCTTTGGTGATTTCCACCTCCATGAATAGCCAAGTTGTATTGTAAAAGTAGTGTGTGTGCAGACCTTGTGTGTGTGCAAGATCCTAAAATGCAAGTAAGCAAACTAGAGCAACCTAGAAAGTAAACCCTAATTGCTTGTAAATGATAATGTAAATGCTCCAAATCAAGATGCAAAGTGATCTAAAGCATGAATACAAATTATATAATGAGGCTTATGTAAAGACATGAAAACAACATGAAACCATACCCAACCCCGAGGGAGGGGTACAAGCCAATCTTCAGTCGGTGATCTCTTATTGTTCTTCTATGTCTTCAAAGCCCTAAGTTGATGAATGAAATTGATGAATGCTTGATGGGTGGATGTTGAATGTTGTTGAAGTCTTCAAAGATCTGCTCTTTCACTGCATAGAAGGCCCTTGAAACCAAAATTCGGATCCTTTCCAATGAAGAAGGAGAGCTCTTATATATGAAACCCTAGGTCTTAATTTCAACTTTAGGCTGACTTAGAGATTGAATCTCCCACCAATTTCTTGGGGTTAAGCTTTATTTTATGATTGGATCACACTCCTAAAATTTTGGGGAAAATGTCCGAGACCGTGTGCACTCTGGGTGCCATGGTCCTGACAACTTTTCACCAAATTTTTAGGGCCATCGAATATGATGATTTTAGAGAGAATCTCAAAGTTACAAGCGATTTCGAGATGTTTTGACCCTCGAAATCAAGCTCCCAAGTTCAAAATAGGACCTAATTAGGGTTTTTGATTAAATGATGTATTGGAAGAATAAAATGAAAGGGGCACACTTTAATGAAAAGGGCCCAACTTTATGATATGGGAGATGATAAAATAGAACCTTAGACTTAATTAATTTGATTAATTAAGTGCTAAACAGGAAATGCAATGCAAAATGAAAAATGTGCCAAGGTGGGTGCTAAACTAGGTGTGAAATTGTACCACCCTAGCAAGTGCGTACAATTTACGATGCTATAGTGGACAACTCTATCAGGGCTATAGATGCCTGTTTGGAAATAGAGCAATGTTTGTTGAGAACAAAGGTGATATCCTTATCGAGGCTATGGACGCCTGCTTGGCAACAAGGCTCTATTGAGTTAGATATGGGAGGTTAGATCCATGTACATAGCTTAATCCATTGATGACAACCAACTAGAAACCAAATAGCAATCATTTGTCAACCCACTGACAGTTACTGGCACCAACAATAGACTTCTACATTCACCAACATGCACTTCACCAGCAGCGGCAATAATGGATACCGACACTCAAGCCGACATGGAATAAAATTTTGCTTATTGTTTTATCTTTTGTAAAAGCCGACATGGCATATTGTAAAAGACTCATATATATCTATGAGATCTTATAGGTCATTTCATATGTGAGTATGTAGTATATGAGAAAGGATGATACATGATAGTTGATATTTTTGTATAAAGTTATATAGTTGACAATGAAGGTTTTTGTAATGGACTAAGCTTAAAGTGGTACTGAACCTGGCATAGTTGATGTTGATCTAAAGAAGTACATTGTATTAGATTTTGATAATCTATTTTGTAAGTCGGTGAGACATGTTTTGTGATTGAGCACTGAGCTCTAGGCTGCTAGCCTTCCTACATGTGTAGGTCGCTCATTGTAAGTAATATTTATTCATTGGCTAGTGAGTGAATATTGTGGGTCACAAATCCCATCGAGGTTTTTCCCACACCAGGTTTCCTTGTTAAATATCTTGTGTTATGGTGTGTTTTCTATGTTGTCTCTATTGTTCATGTTTACAATATTAATTTTTATTTATCGGTACACTAGTTTGGGGTGCAAAGTTCTTAATAAGGTTAAATCTTCTGCTAACGAGTTAGACACTGATTCACACCCCCCCCCCCCCACTCTCAGTGTCTTTGGGACTATCATTGATTCTAACAATTGGTATCAAAGCCTGGTCCTTTATTTTCAAAAGCCTAACAACTTGAGGAAGATTCTGACACTGGTATAGATGGAGAACTTAAGGAAACAATTGGAAGGAGCTCTTGTAGATTATGATGCAGAAAAAGTGAAGAACATCAAATTGGAAGAATTACTTAAAACTACTCAAGAATTTCTTTTGGCACTTCAAAATAACTTGGTTATTGCAAAGAAGAAAAGAAAAGAACTTCATATGTAGATGCAAAATGAGGATGATGAAAAATAAACTCCTAGAGAACTTGCAAATAAGTTGAGACAAGAAAACAATACTATGAAGAACGAAATGCAAGATATGACTATGAGGTTTTGTAAAGACATTGAAGAAAGAAAGAAAAATGAAGATGACTTGACTAGGAGACTCAATGATGCTGGAAATGAAAATCTAAGATAGTCATGATAATGATATGTTGAAGAAAGTTCTGATTCACATGCAACATGATAAAACTGAGCTTATGAGACAAAAGGGAATTCTTTAAAATGAGTTGGCTACTGCAAATCAACACAAATAGAAATTCAAGAAAAGTTCACAGGAACTTGATAACATGTTGAAAAGTCAAAAACCTAATGGAGATACAAATGGACTTGGATTTGAAGTTGGAGAAAGTTTCGGTACTGCAAACAATCTAGATCGGAACAAACTGGTAAGACAACCTAATGCTTACAAGTTTAATGGAAAATGTCAATTGCAACAAATATGGTCATAACTCAAATCAATGTAGATTTAGAAACAATCAGAATATTAATGCACTCACCAGTCAATGTTCCAAATGCAACAAAGTTGGTCATAATTTAGAAAACTGCAGAATGAATGTGAAATGTTATGTTTGTGGAAGACATGGACACTTATCTAATCAATACAGAACATAAATTTACATAGGATATGGAAAATCTATTCAAAGGAATAATGTGACTTGTTATACTTGTAACACAATTAGACATATTACAAAATTTTGTAGAACCAAGACTTCACCGACAAATAATAAAGGATCCAGTTTGAAATGCAAAGAAAAGGTAGATGAGGTAAATCAAGAATTTTCAAAATAATGGATTAGAAAGAGAGATCATAATGTTGATGAGACTATCTCTATACTGGTAGAACAAAGTAACCCTCCATAGGAAGGAGAATCTTCATCCAACTGAGAAGTAACTCTTTGGGGGTATTGCAGAAAATTGAATATCATGCAGATTACCCTTGGTCAATGGTGAAAAGATAGATTTCTTCTTTACCAGCAGATATGTTAAGTTTTCACTTAACCGATGAGCATTTAATGCAGTTGGTAAGAGAAAAGTCATTATAAATCATCGGATTTCCCTCATTTTTGATTCACCAACCTTTCAAATTAGTAGAGAGCACGAAAAAGAGCAAAGGCATTCAAGGTGAAGGTGTGAAGTAATATTTTCAAGCATTCAAAATACTTTAAGGTAGCTAAAGTTATTTTTCAAATGGCTTCTTCTTCTGCTCCCGAGTTTATTGCAAACCCTACTATTGTGGAAAACATAAAATGCCCTAGGCCCGTATTTAAAATAATTCCCGAAGTAGCTAAGCAAGATGATTCCATAGGAGTATTTTCAAAAATTCCTAAAGGTGTAACTTATGCTAAAGACCCTAGGATGTATATACATTGCAATATAGAAGAACTAGGTTCTGAAGATTTGATTAAAATGTTTACCAATATAATTTGTGATGAACATGGCATGGTTAAACCTGAGCACAAGATTGTAGAAACTCTAGGTTTTGTGGATATATAGAACATTCCCAAATTTTTGAAAGAAGTGAGAATTGTCCTAAGTAGAGCACATAAAGAATCTCTATGGTTGGATTCTTTCTGCAAAATAACCCAACAATTAATTAGGGTATTAACTAGTTTACCCTCAACCGACAGTAGACTTGACAAAACAAAGAAAGTTCCTAACAACAAAGTAATGACCCTAACTAGAGAAACATCTGACAGTAGATCACTAAGAGTGAATGATATCAAAGACATCAATGTGAGATTCATAAGTATGGTGCTAGGTTACAAGACTACACATGCAAACAGGTATATTTAGTTTCTAGTCTTTGCATTAACAGTGCTTATGAAATGGTTAACAACAATGCAATGATAGATGTGTATGAATGGCTAAAAGATGAACTCATTCATAATTTGAAAAAGATTAAAGGAGATAAGAAAGGGACATTTTGCTTTGGTAATGTTTTAGTATGCTTAATGTTGCATTTCACTAAGGAAATCCCCATCACAGGACCAAAAGAATTTGGATATGACATACTGGTAGGAAAACAATTATAGGAAGCTTTTACTAGCATGGGAACTACAAAGGACAACAACATAACTGAATACTTTAAATATTTTTAAGCTAAAATGAAAACTAGAGAAAGACTACCATAGAGTGTAGTGGACAAACATGACAAAGAAATTTGTTTTGTCATCAAGAAGGATGAGACATGGATGGAAGTTGTACTCCCTAGAACTATATGGGTGACTCAAATGGGATATGAGGTAGATCTCAACATTATTGAGACTTATGCAAAAGCTTTGTTAGATGCACCGAGAGAACCAATAGAACAAGTTTTTGGTAGTGTTAAAACTATTGAAAGTAATGTGAAAGTAATGAAGAAAAGGAAGAAAAGAGAAAAATATATTAGGGATGCATCAAAGAAGGTATAGGAAATCAAAGAAAATGTAATGAACATCAGTGGGATATCGACTAGTGAGTTGGAAGGACTGCAAATGGAGGAACAAATTTCATTGGTTGGCACATCTTCTGACAATGAGAAACCAATAGAGTTCAAGAGAGTTGAGAGGAATAGAAAACCTTCACCGGTACCATCTCCTTCACCCAAGAGAACAAAGACTTTAAGGAAGAAACAATAGGTAGTAAGGGGACCACCAAAGAAATTAACACCAAAGAAGAAACAATAGCTTGTCACCCCTTGTTTAAATGATTTACTAAATGAAATAACTGATGATGGAAATTTGGCCAATATACACAAATTGTATAACACATTCAATGATTCAGACAAGGAAAGCATTGAGAACAATATAATTTTACATCTGGATATATACAAAAAGGTTTTAATTGAAGTAGTGGATGACTTACCCAATGATCTGTATAGAAGATTGGATGCAAAAAGGACTGTAGTGATGGAATTGGATAAGAAACTAAAAGTTGAAAAACTTTTAGCTGTACATCCAGTAAACTCAAAAGAGGAAATTGATGAGCTAATCTCAGAGGCTGACTGATCTATTTTTTCTAGTGGTCACCGACAAGTAAGTTTAATGGTAGGTAGAGTAAAAGAGTTTGCAGATGAAACTGTTGATAACTGGGATATATTCTTTGTGGAGAAGGAAAAACAAGAGGAAACAAACCGGCCAAAGAAAACATTCAAAGTGTATCAGAAGGAAAAGGACAAAGGGAAAGGTAAAGTTGGTGGTATTCCAAATATCAAAATCACTAACAATTTACCACCACCTTTGGATACTGCATCGGTACATACTAATGATCCACCGATTACTGACACTGAAGGTGTCATGCATGATGACATTAATCCTGATTCTGAGATACTATTCAACATGAAAGTGGACACTTAGTGAATACTATTGTGGACAAGGACAATGTAGAGGTTAAGGATGACAATGTTGACTATGGCAACATGGCAGAAAACTAGTAGAGACTGTTGAGGTTGAGATCCCAACCCAAACAAAGCAATTATTACAAACAAAGCAACCATTGGATATTGGGAAGAATACTGAAGGTATAGATGCTGGCATAAGGCCACCAGAGACTGAGATACCAATAGTTGAGCATACAGAGAAACCTACTGAGGCAGTGGTACATAACATGTCAAATAAATTGACAATCACTATGACACCTAAGTAGTTTGAGAAACCCTTGCTAGTTAAGATGCAAACACAAACTGATCCACCAGAGGTAAAAACAATAAAAATGGCTACAACTGATAGAAGCGTAGAGGTAATAAAGGCAATTGGTCAGACATCTAGCACATCATCAAGTGAATTCAGACCTACTAATGTAACAGAGGTACTCCTGGATTCTATCAAAAAGACAATAGATTGCAATGCTTTGGCCTACAAAGCAATTGATGACACCATACCAATTCTTAAATTGATTGCACTGAAATGTAACATAGATCATGTTAAGGATTCTTTAGATAAATTGGACACATTGTCCAAATTTATTTCTAACAATGTAATAATAGTTGATAAAGTGAATGAGGATACAATAAAGGACAAAGTTGAAAATGAGAAGAATAAACTCTTTGATGACAACATAAAGAAATGCACAAAACACATGAATACATTATTACCGACACTGAACTCTACAATTTTGGAATACAAAGAGTTGTACAGAGAAACATGCAAACCACACATTCTGATAGAGGATATAGACAAGGAAATCAATAAAATTCAGAAATAAATTAAAGACATAGGTGACAACATAATTGGCTCATTCGGCCACATATCAGTTTTTGAGAAAGAAATGGTAGGATTTGAAGAAAAACTAGAGAAACTTGAGAAAGAAAAGGCAAGGATTAAATCTAATGCCAAAGAACTTAAATACAAACTTGGTCATAAGTTGGAAAATCTTATATCTCAGAGAATGGAAATATCCAAGGCATTACTTCAAGGAGAACGATCATCAGAAGAGCACATGCATCATCTAACCGACACGATCCAATAGATTGAGGCAACCTTAAATGACAACAAAAGGTTTATGCAGAGTCCTAATTTAGTTTTAGCAGACATCTTTTAGATTGTAACCAACTGGTTACAGAACTTGAGGTGAAATTTTTGCAATCGTTTGACAATTTTTGACCAACTTTGTCATTGATGTCAAAGGGGGAGTAGTGGAGAGAAAAATGATTATTTAGAGGAGATTATTTTCTCAGGGGGAGCACATCTTTTTGGAAACTTTTTGGACTTCAATTTTTGGAATAGTTTTTGGACTTTTCTCATGAGTGTTGCCATCAATGCCAAAGGGGGAGATTGTTGGCATTCTACACTCTTATGAGAATAATCTATGTTGTCATTGATGGAAACCAACTAGAAACCAACTAGCAATCATCTATCAACCCACCAACAGTTCCCGACACTGGCAATATACTTCTACATTCACCGACAGGAACTTCACTGGTAGGAGCAATAATAAATACTGGCACTCAAGCTAACATGGAATAAACTTTTGCTTATTGTTTTATCTTTTGTAAAATCCGATATGGCATATTATAAAAGACTCATATATATCTATGAGATCTTATAGGTCATTTCATATGTGAGTATGTAGTATATGAGAAAGGACAATACATGATAGTTGATATTTTTGTATAAAGTGATAGAGTTGACAATGAAGGTTTTGGTAATGGACTAAGCTTAAATCGGTACTAAACCTAGCATAGTTGACATTGATCTAAAGCAGTACATTGTATTGAATTTTGATAATCCATTTTGTAAGTCAGTGAGACTTCTATTTTGTGATTGAGCAGTGAGCTCTAGGTTGCTAGCCTTCCTGCATATGCAGGCCCCTCATTGTAAGTAATATTTATCCATTGGCCAGTGAGTGAATATTGTGGGTCACAAATCCCACTGAGGTTTTTCCCACACAGGGTTTCCTCATTAAATATCTTGTGTTATGGTGTGTTTTCTATGTTATCTCTATTGTTCTTGTTTACTGTATTAATTCTTATTTACTGATACACTATTTTGGGGTGCAAAGTTCTTAATAAGGTTAAATCTTGTGCTAACCGGTTAGACATTGATTCACCCCCCCTCCCTCTCAGTGTCTTTGGGACAGTCATTGATTCTAACAAAATTACTAAAGTGAAAACTCACAAGGATTTTTATTCTTTTGCTATAAATATAATATTTCATGCTTGAGATTTTCTTTTGACTTAAGGTGTAAGTTTATGTTATCTGTCCCTAGAAGAATAAATGCGTAATTTTAGGAATCTCCTTCTCTATATGTAGTTGTCATGTGGCCTAATTTTCATGAACTCATCCATTTCTCAATGTGGTGCCTCAAGTTGCCATCTAGGTCATTTAGAAGAAGGTTTAACTTTCTTTTCAAGCCCACGTAAAAAATGATTTTCTTACATTTGAACCTTTCCTAGTTGTAGGAAGTTTGATCCCTAGCAAAAGGGTTGAAATATTCGAGCAAGTTGAGTCTTCCCAAAAAGAATTTAGTGGTTTGAGTCTATCACTGAAAGTCGATCACAAACATCTAGTATGGGCTGCTAGAAGATCCAGCAAGTGGAAGCATCTAGTCTGCAAAACCCAAGCTCATAGGATCTCTTATGTAAGTGAAAGTTCCTTGTGAGTTGCTAAGAACTATTGGCTTCTCTATAGTTGTTGGGATTTCCCAACTTCAACATATGGGAGATAGCATCAAATTCATTTATATTGGTGGGCTCTATAGATATGTGAAGACCGGTTGCATTTCCTTTTGGATTTATTTGTATACATCCCATGCATTGCAATCGTGGGGAGTTAAAATCACAACACAAGATTCTTAACAAAGAGACCTCGCCTGGCTCCATATGTCACTACCATTGGAAGGCCTCGCCAAGAACTCAAAACGACAACCCAAGGTCTTGATTGTTAAACATGTGGACTGAGAGCATCACCACCATAAGAAAGAAATGAGTCTTGGTTATAGGATACAGAGGCCATGCAAGCTAAATGATTAAATATACCAAAAAAAAGTGTGCATGCATGGATCCAAGATCTTGTAGCGTGTCTCGAGGACTAGAAACCAACAAGTGGTTATTAACTCAACTATGACCAAAAGTGCAGATGTTTTCCATGTCAATAATCAAGGGAAGGTCTATGGGGTAAGTGCAAGAAGTTGAGTCCACTTAGTGTGGAAGTTTTAGACTTAGAAAAAAATGGCAAATCGCACAGAGTGCATGAGAAATGAAATGGGATCCCGTTATGGTTCGGGGTCCCGAGCCAAATTTTGAAATGGGATCCCATTTTTCATTGGGATCCCGAGCCTAAATCTAAGAGATGAGATCTCATTTCAAAAAAAAATGGGATCCCATTTTCGAAAACAAAATGGTCCCATTTTCGAAAACAAAATGGGATCCCATTTCAAAAAGCAAAACGAGATCCCCCTTTTTTTTAATCTATTAAAAATAAACTATATATATACATGAAATATAATATTTACATATAAGAAAGGAAGAATTATACTTTTAAGCTATATTTCATGTATATATTGGTAGGATGTTTGAGAGTGGTTTTAGATCTCTAGGAGTTATAATGTAAATTCTAGATTTTAGAAGATCTTATAAATTTTTAGATAGTCAAATTTCAGTAATTAGCAATTCAACATATTCTAGCTCTCTTTATCTTAATCTCTTTATCTTCCTTGATCTCTAGAATCATCTCTCTCCATATCTATATTGGAAAGATGTTTGAAAGTGGTTTCAAATCTCTAGGAGTTATAATGCAAATTCTAGATTTTAAAAGATCTTATAAATTTTTTAGACAGTCAAATTTCAGTAATTAGCGAGCTCCTATCTGCATTTTCTATCTCTCTTTATCTTCCTTGAGCTCTAGACTCATCTCTCTCAATAGAAATATTCCCCTATCCACTCTCTACCTCTATATCTCACTCTTTTTTCTCTCTATCTCAAAAGCTAGACCTATCGCTCTATCTCTCTCTCACATCCCCAACTCTCTACTCTCTACTCTCTATCTCCTCTCTCTTTTCACACCTCCCCTCACTCCCTACCTACCTCTATTTCTATACATATATAATTCTCCCTCTCTATGTCTCTACGTATCTCTCTCTCTCTCTCTCTCTCTCTCTCTCTCTCTCTCTCTCTCTCTCTCTCTCCCTCTCTCTCTCTCTCTCCATCCTTCCCTCATTCCCTCTCTAATTTTATCTCCCTTCTATCCCCTCTCTACCTCTGTATCTCACTCTAGAGAGAGGTAGAGATAGTGGTGGGGAGGGAGAGAGATTTAGGTTGAGAAAAAGGTAATAGAGAGAGAGTGGGGAGAGAGTGAGATTTATAGAAGTGGTAAGGGAAGGTTTGGGAGATAGAAGAAAAGATAGAAATAGAGGTCTTGTAGGGAGGGATATATATATATATATAAGAAAGGTCAAGTAGATAGAGATAATTAGCTAGAGAAAGAGTATGGAGATGGAAGGAGAGAGGAAGAGCGATAAAGGGAGAGAGAGAGAGGTGAGATAAATAATACAATGGAGGGAAGGAGGTAGATAATTAGGGGAGATAAAAGTAGATCGGATTGAAAGAGAGGTAGGTATAAAGAGGGAGAGGGGATATAAAAAAGAGCAGGAGAGAAGATAGATACCCATATCTAGAGAGAAGAGATAAATACATAAAGGGAGAGGGGAGATAGATAGTATAGATAGATGGGTACTTGATAGAGAGGTGGATTAAAGAATACCTCTCCTTCCCTCCCTCTCTTTGAATACTTCTCCTTCTCTCCCTCATTCCAACTCTCCCCTCCACTTTTGTATATCTCACCTATCTCTATCTCCTTCCCTCTACACCTCTCTTTATCTATTTCCCCCATCTAAACTTATCACTATCTCCACTCCTCCTCTCTCTCTATTCATACATCCCTCCCTCCTTCCTGCCACCTCTCTAATTTTACCCCTCAAGAGACCATATGACCCCTTTTAACATCCTAGTACATTACATGAGCCCTTAGGACACCATATGACCCCTTAGAACAATATGATCTCCTAAAGGGTCATATGGTGTCCTAAGGGGTCATATGGTGTTCTAACACATGTGTGGCCCCTTAGGACCTCATATGACCCCTCATGACACCATATGACCCTTTTTAACATCTTGGTGTGTACGACATGACCCCTTAGGACACCATATGACCTCTTAGGACAATATGATGTCCTAAGGGGTCATATGGTGTCTTAAGGGGTCATATTATGTTCTAACACATGCATGGATCCTTGGACCCCATATGACCCTAGGAAACCATATTGTTGCCTCGATGATTATTATAATGAATGATTTCATATGTTGTCATTTATGGAACATGTACACACACACATGTTCACATTTTCTACCAGTATTACTTCTAAAGTTACTTGTATTGCAACCGGTATTGGAAGTTTATTTTATGATGGTTTGGAGAGTGTCAAACTAGTACATGTAGACAATAGGTATATGCAAGACTGACTTGACACCAATCTGAAGATATAGGAGAGACCATCAAAAAATAAATGGAGGACAATCAAATTACATGTTGATATGGTTAACTCTAACTGGTATCGGTGTTCCAACCAACATTCATTGATTGTGTGATGAGTTACCCTAACTGACAAATTTTGGCAGTAATTTGTGATGAGTTATGTTTGATTGTCCAGATACACTGCACCTAGGAAATTGTGTTATAATTTCTAGTCCGACATGAAATCTAAATGTCTATATAATGACATTATGATGAACTATTTTAAAGATATGATATGAGATGATTTGATGCAAAGATATAAGTGTTAAGTTGTTGAAGGCATTGCAGAATATGTGAGTTATGCAATTTCAAGTGTGCAGAAGAGGATCTATTCAAGCAAGTTGTGCTACTTCTAGATCACACCACCTATTGTTTTCTAATCACTACAATAGTCAAATCCCCTAACCAGGTAAGCTCTAACAAGCTTCATTGTACAAATCCTTTAACAAGGTGATCCATTAGTTTGGATTCAGAAATACTCTAATGAGGTTACTCCTAATAGGGTACTACCTTTAACAAGGTATAGCTCCTTACGGAGCCTTGGGATCTTTAACAGGATTCGCTCCTAGCAGAGCATCTTTTGTAGACCTTAACTGGTCAGTTACCTATTACTTTAGATAGTTAACTTGTGAGTCCCATCTCACTGTGGTTTTTCTCATTTGTGTTTTCCACGTATAAACACTTGTGTTATGGTGGATATTCTACTTACTATGGATGCTTTAATATCATTTTGGATTGCATGCATAGTGTTGAGTAAACTTGTTAAGTATATCTACCAGTTTGTGTTTAAAGTAGTATTGGTTTTGGTGTCATTGATTTACCACCTCCCCCTCCCTCTCAGTGATTTATAAGTCAATCAATTGGTATTAGAGCCTAACTTCTTGAAGGCTTAATCACTTGAAAGGAAACCCTAAAACCACCATGGGGGATATGAGCTACTTTGAGATGGCTAGAGTACTTGAAGCTACTAAGGATGAGCTTGAAACCCTAAGGGTCAGATTTAAAGCTTCAAAAGTCAAAAGGAGAGAGATGAAAACTATTGGAAATATCCGATAATAGTTCTTTAGATGAAGCCAACATTGATGCATTAGCTAAAGGAGTTAAAAAACTGAATTGTGAGAAGCTAAATCTGAGAATAGAGTTAGAGGCCCTAACTATCCGCATGAGTCAAGAGTTGGAAGATAGGAGGGTAGTTGAAGATCTTGTCAAAGAAAGAGATCATGAGATTTCTAAGATCAAACAAGAGAATGCAACTTTGTATGAGCATTGGCATGCTGACAAAGAAGAAAAAGAGGCTTTGTAGCTAGATATTGAAATGACATCATCCCTAAGAGAGACTCTTACAAAACACAATGGAGATTTTACCAAAGATCTCACTGAGGCTAATGGAAAGCTAGAAATGTTCAACAAAAGTTCTTCTATGTTGGATGAGAAGATTCAATCACAAAGGATGAAAGGTGATACATCTAGACTAGGCTTTAACACATGATAAAGGAGAGTCTTCTAGTACAAAGAGCAACATTCACAAGGACAAAATTGATCCTAAGGCTAACAAGCCTACCGGTGAGAAAGTTTTTAAACCTCTTTGCTTTGTCTATCATAAGCCTGGACATACTACAAATGTGTGTAGAAAAAGACCCAATAGGAATATAGGCTACAATGCAAATACTAGGTATGTATCTAAGAGATTTGAAGGTCATTGTTTCACATGCAAAATGTATGGACATAGATCAGTTGAATGCAGATATGGAGCAAATAATTTGGTACCCCACATGAATCCAAGACCTAATGGTAATTAGATGAGAACCTATGACAACCAGGGTAACATGAACTGCCACTAATCCTATGTCAACTAGTTTAGTCCATTTGAGATGGAAAAGGTAAATAATGTCATTTGCATCATTTGTAACAATTATGGTCATGTGGCTATGAATTGCAGAAGGAGAATTGGAAGAGGAAATGTAGGACCCTAGAGATCATCTAGAATGGCCTACTATCATTATCATAAACTGAGACACATGGTGAAGTTCTAAAGAACCAGAAAGAACAAACTGGTTAATCATTCTGAAGATCAGAAAGGTAAGAAGAACGTAAATGTTGAGGAAACCAAAGCAGAGATGAACCGAATCTGGAAAAAGAAGAGTGATGTTATACCTGCAAAAGATACTAATCCTTCACCTAGAGTGGAGAATCATGCACCGGTGAATTAAGCCTTTCAACAGGGCTAAGGGGAGTATAGCAATAAATCTACTTCCAGACCCCTTGAAAGATGAGTGGTAAGAGAGTTTGAATTTTGAGTTGTTATGTGTGAAATCTTGATATCTTTTGTCAAATGGTTTTTCAAAAGTTTATCAACTAGTTTTACACCTCTTAATATTGTATGCATCATTAAGAGGTGTATTAGGGTTTGTAACCCTAGCGTTTATACATTTAATGCAATAGGTAAAAAGGATAAAAGAAAGTTTTACTATGTTATTTTTACCCCAAATGCATTCGAAAGAGAATTCTTGAGCACTTGCAGACCAAAGAGAGAATTGCTAGTTGGTCTTAGACAAATTTGTGTCATGATTTGCATGACTGAAGCCGATTTAAAGATTAGTGAAGGTTGAACTAGTGTGCATTTGAGTAATGAACTGATAACCAAGGCAGTGCATGAGAATTAAGGTATTTCTTTGTAAATCCCTTTTCGAATCTAGTTTATCTGAATGGCTTCATCATCTAAGCAAGTAGAGAGGCTAATGATCACATCAGAACCTATGGAGGTTGTGGAATCAAAATGAATAGTGTCTTATAATGCTTTATCTCAAGTTCTTGACAGTGTCATTGTAAAAGGTGATTTGTCTAGCTATATTGATTGTAAAATCAAAGACTTAGGATCATTGTCAATTTATTCTCAATTGAAATCCCTTTGCAACAAGAAAGGAAAGATACAACCCGATTATATTAGGGTTTATGAGAAGGGTTTTGATAATGAAGCTTATTTTCTTGAGGATTTTGAAGACGAACACATAAGAATCATTCTTAGTCATGTTCATAATGAAAACATGTATTTGGAGAGGACACACACTATAACCAAGCAAGTTATTCAAGCTGTGACTAGTTTTTGGTCAACTGGTGAAGTTCCCAAGCTGAGGCAAATTTCTAAAGAAACTGTAACCACTTTAACCTCGTGTAACTCTGATGGGTGTACATTTTCTGTTAATAACATTAAGGACCTAGCGGTTAAACTGGATACTATGGTTATAGGATACATGATATTCTATTCTAGTAGAATGAATAGTGTGCCATCTGTAGTGGTGCAGAGCCTATAAAATGATTGTTGAGAATGTAGATTATGACCTTTGTGAGGCCATAAAGAGTCAATTGATGTTGAAGTTTTAGTCAATCAAGAAGGACAACAACTAGAAGTTTAAATTTTGTCAGTTATTGATTGGTTTATTCTTTTACTTTTAGAATCTACTACCAGGAATTGGTGACATTGAATGGTCTAAAGACCTAATGGTAACTGCTCAGATCAAGAACAACATTAAGGATGTTAAGAATACTTTCTTGGCTATAATGAACAAGTATTTCAATGAATTTTAGAAGAAAATGAGTATGAGGGTAAGGCTACCCAAGGATATGGTGAATTTTTTTGCTAAGAACATCATTTTCACAGTCACCACTAATTTTTGTTTGATGGAAGCTATTGAACCTAGAGAAGATGAAATGGAAGACATGAGCTATGAAGTCAATTATGACTTATTGATTGGTTATGCCAATAACCTTTTGGCATCTCTAGTGGACAAGAAGAAGAAAAAAATGGATACTATTTAGGTGCAAACTGCAAAAGCTAAAACCAATAGTGCTCAACCTAGTAATGTGAAAGGAAAGAAGAAAGTTGAGAAAGTACCTTCAACATCTTCTATACCTCCTAATACAAGAGTGACATGAAGTGTCCAAGTAATAAAGGAACATGTACCCAAAGTAACTGCTAAGAAGAAGATTGCAACAAAGAAGAGAGGTCGGCAACTGATTCTCCAAGTAGAATCTAATGATAATGATACAGAGGAGGAACCCAAGAAAATGAAAGCAATTGGTAAAGTAGCTAAACTAGTGAAATAAGTGCCAAAGGAAACTGTTCCTATTAACGTCTTATCTTACAAGCCTATGACTAATTTCGAGAAGACAATGAAAATAGTAGGAAGGAACAAATTTGATAATGTCAAGAAATGTTTTGAGTCATTTGATGAAGATCAGAAGGAACAAATTATTCAACAGGTAATCAACTATTTATGTCAATATAATCGATTACCTCAAGATCTTAAAGATGATATTTCTGATTCTTTGTATTATATTCTTGCAAATAAGTGGCAAATTGTTGTTGACAAAGATCAATAAATTATTGATAATGTGTTTATTCAATAATTTCCTGAATTATCTAGAGATGAATTAGTTGCCTTGATAATTACAAAGGACAGTTTATCTCTAAGGCAAGAATATTGAAGTTATTGAATGGGAAAATTCAATCTATCAAAGTTGAGACTCATAAGATAGCTCGAAATGTTCAATAGATACATAAGCATTCAAAGTCTTATGATGATGAGTAAACTGAGCCCACAGTACAACCAAAAATGGATGAGGAATAAATAGCAAAAGATGATGTTGTCTATCCCATCAAGAAGATGGATGACACTACTTCCCAACCGGTGATCTTTGTTGATGAAATATAGGATACTATAGATCTATCTGGGAATATCATTGAACCTAATAAGAAGCCACCTATAAATACTGATTCACAAGTTAATGTAGTAGATATACCAACAACTCAACCAAGTGTGGATATTCCACCCCCACCAATAAAAGATCAACCAGTGAAACCTCAACCCCCACCGGTTTCACAGGCTGCCCAGGAGAAACTTGTAGAAAAAGTTGCAGAGAAGACCTCTGAACGAGAAAAGGAGAAGGAATAAGAGGAAGAGAAAATTGAGAATGAGAAATCTGCTGAAATAGAGAAAGCATTAGTCAAGTAGCAGATTGATGATGATGATGATCTCATTTGGCATCAAAGGGCCTATAAATGTTGATAATATGAGTTCATCGAAATTATTGGAGTATGAAAATGTGATGCAATCCATAGCACAGAAGAAGAGGCTTAAGGAATAGAGGAAGGAAGTAGAAACCATCCAAATTATAGTGGAAATTTTGTCAAGTCTTCTACTGGAGACTGCTATAGGGAATTTGACAACTCCTATTGACAAACTTGGCTAGTTGGTTGAAGATTTGTCTATCCCTGAACACAGATCTTTTGAGGAAAGCTATTTAGTCAAGAGGCAAAATTATAGCATACACATCTAATGTTTCATTTTTCTCTACTGATATTGTTAAGAAGTGAACAAAGACAAAACTGGAACTGGAAAAGATATGTAATGCCTACATACCTTTACATGATTCAATCTTAACTTTTGGCAAATTTGTGGATGATTTGCAAAACTGGTTATATGTCTATGATTTTGAATAGACAAAGAGACTCTGATCACTGAAAGAGTTAAAGAACTTATTGAGACCAAAGGTGGACATCTTGTAGTGAGTATACAAGGATGTAGAAGTGGTTTTGGCGACTCCAGAAATGAGTACAATTGATGCAATGGAAGAATTTTTTGCACAGATTATGATAACCATTCAGATCACTTAAACTTTAGTGGAAAAATGGGAAAATGATTTTTCTCAAATGAAGATTACTTTTAGTGACATTTTCTTGCAAATTGAAGTGAACACTCCTTAATACAGACTTTTTAATTTTTTGTATATGTAACGTTTTGATGCAAATTTTGCTATATATATGTGTGTGTGTGTGTGTGTGTGTGTGTGTGTGTGTGTGTGTGTGTGTGTGTGTGTGTGTGTGTGTGTGTGTGTGTGTGTGTATTTTTCTTTTCAATTTGGCATTGTTGTCAAAGGGGGAGTAGAAATATGTATGTGTAGTGAAAATTTTGTATGTATTGTTAAGGGGGAGTAGGAGCAGAAATATATGTGTAAAATTTTTGTAAGAACACTTAGTTCTAGAGTTGTAAAATTTTCTAAGTGTTGCCATCAATGCAAAAGAGGGAGATTGTTGGCTTGATGATGATTGTAATGAATGACTTCATATGTTGTCATTGATGGAACATGTACACACACACATATGTTCATATTGTCTATCGGTATTACTTCTAAAGTTACTTGTATTGCAACCGGTATTGAAAGTTTAGTTTATGATGGTTTGGAGAGTGTCAAACCAATACATGTAGACAACCGGTATATGCAGGATTGACTTGAAACCAACCTGAAGATCCAACAGAGACCATCAAAGAAGAAATGGAGGACAATCGGTTTACATGTTGATTTGGTTAACTCTAACCAGTATCGGTGTTCCAACCGGTATTCATTTATTGTGTGATGAGTTATCACTGGTCATGATGAGTTACTCTAACCAACAAATTTTGACAATAATTTGTGATGAGTTATGTTTGATTGTCCAGATACACTGCACCTAGAAAATTGTGTTATAATTTCTAATCTGACATGAAATCTAAATGTCTATATAATGACATTATGATGAACTATTTTAAAGATATGATATGAGATGATTTGATGCAAAGATATAAGTGTTAAGTTGTTGAAGGTATTGCAGAATATGTTAGTTATGCAATTTTGAGTGCGTAGAAGAGGATCTATTCAAGAAAGTTGTGCTACTTCTAGATCACACCATGCATTGTTTTCTAATCACTACAAGAGTCAAATCCCCTATCCAGGTAAGCTCTAACAAGCTTCATTGTACAAATCCTTTAACAAGGTGATCCATTAGTTTGGATTCAGAAATCCTCTACTGAGGTTACTCTTAATAGGGTACTACCTTTAACAAGGTATAGCTCCTCACGGAGCTTTGGGATCTTGAACAAGATTCGCTCCTAGCAGAGCATCTTTTGTAGACCTTAACCGGTCAGTTACCTATTACTATAGATAGTTAACTTGTGAGTCCCATCTCACCGTGGTTTTTCCCATTTCGGTTTTCCATGTATAAACACTTGTGTTATGGTGGATTTTTTACTTATTATGGATGCTTTAATATCATTTTGGATTGCATGCATAGTGTTGAGTAAACTTGTTAAGTATACCAGTCTATGTTTAAAGTAGTATTGGTTTTGGTGTCACTGACTCACCCCCCCCCCTCTCAATATTTTATAATTCTATCACATATGACCCTTTTTAATATCTTGGTATCTATGGCATGACCCCTTAGGACACCATATGAGCCCTAAGAACACCATATGACACCCTAAGGGGTCATATGGTGTTCTAAGGGGACATATAGTTTTCTAACACATGTGTGGCCCCTTAGGATCCTATATGACCTCTTAGGACACCATATGATCCCTTAGTACCATATGATGTCTTAATGGATCATATGGTGTCCTAAGGGGTCATATGGTGTTCTGACACATGTGTACCCCCTTAGGACCCCATATGACCCTTGGAAACACCATATAACCCCTTAGGACACCATATGACCTAAAACAACACCATATGATCCCTTAGGAAACTATATGACCCCTGAGTACACCATATCACCCCTTAGGTAATTATATGATCCGTTAGGACACCATATGACCCATTTTAACATCCTAGTACATGGCACGACCCCTTAAGACACCATATAAACCCTTACAACACCTTATAACCCTTTAGAACAATATGATGTCATAAGGGGTCATATGATCTCTAAAGTGGTGATATGGTGTTCTAAGACATGTGTGGCCCTTTAAGACCCCATATGACACCTAATAACACCATATGACCCCTTAGGACCCGATATGACCCCTAATGACACCATATGAACCCTTAGGACACTATATGGCTCCTTAGGGCCCCATATGACCCCTTTCAACATCCTAGTACATGATATGACCCCTTAGGACACCATATGACCCCTTAAAATACCATATCAACCCTTAGGACAATGTGATGTCCTAAGGAGTCATATAGTGTTCTAACATGTGTGGCCACTTAAAACACTATATGACCCCTCAGGACACCATATGACCCCTCAGGACACCATATGACTGCTTAGGACACTATATAACCCATCACGATACCATATGACCCCTTTTAACATTCGAGTACATGACATGACCCCTTAGGACACCATATGACCCTTTACAAGAATATGATGTCCTAAGGGGTCATATGGTTTTCTGACACATGTGTGACCCCTTAGGACCTCATATGACCCCTAACGACACCATATGTTCCCTTAAGACCCCATATGACACCTAACAAAACCATATGACCCCTTAGGACACCATATGACACCTAACGACACTATATGACCCCTCAGGACACCATATGCCCCTTTTAACATCCTAGTACATGACATGACCCCTTAGGATACCATATGAGCTCTAAGGACACCATATGATGTCCTAAGGGGTAGTATGGTGTCCTAAGGGGTCATATGGTGTCTTAAGGGATCATATGGTGTTCTAAGACATGTGATTCTTTATGACCCCAGATGACTACTAACAACACCATATGACCCCTTAGGACACCGTATAACCCCTTAGGACACCATATGATGTCCTAATGGGTGATATGGTATCCCAAGGGGTCATATAGTGTCCAAAGGGGTAATATGGTGTCATTATGGGTCATATGGTGTCTTGAGGGGTCATATGGTGTCGTTAGGGGTCATATGGGGTCCTAAGGGGCCACACATGTGTTAGAAAACCTAATGACCCCTTTAGACACCATATGACCCCTTAGGACATCATATTGTCCTAAGGGGTCATATGGTGTCCTAGAGGGTCATGTGGTGTCCTAAGGAGTCATATCGTGTCGCTATAGGTCATATGGGGTCCTAAGGGACCACACATGCTAGAATGCCATATGACCTGCTAGGACACCATATGACCTATTAGGACATTATATTGTCCTAAGGGGTCATATGGTGTCCTAAGGGGTCATATGGTGTTGTAAGGGGTCATATGGTATTGTAAGGGGTCATGTGGTGTCATTAGGGGTCATATGGGGTCATAAGGGGTGACACATGTGTTAGAACACCATATGACCCCTTAGAACACCATATGATCCATTAATATCCATCATATTGTACTAATGGGTCATATGGTGTCCTAAGGGGTCATGTCATGTACTAGGATGTTAAAAGGGGTCATATAGTATCTTGAGGGGTCATATAGTTTCCTAAGGGGTTATATGGTGTCCTTAGGGGTCATATGGGGTCCTAAGGGGCCACACATGTGTTAGAACACAATATGACCCCTTAGGACACCATATGACCCATTAGGACATCATATTTTCCTAAGGGGTCATGTAATGTACTAGGATGTTTAAATGGTTCATATGGTGTCCTAAGGGGCCATGTCATGTACTAGGATGTTAGAAGGGGTCATACAGTGTCCTGAGGGGTCATATGGTGTCGTTAGGGATCATATGGGTTCCTAAGTGGCCACACATGTGTTAGAACACCATATGACCCCTTAGGACACCATAAGAGAGAGAGAGTATTAAAAAGAATAAAAGGTGACAAAGGGAGAGAGGTCCTAAAAGGACTTAAGGGGAGAGAGAGAGAGAGAGAGAGAGAGAGAGAGAGAGAGAGAGAGAGATACTAGGATGTCTTAATGGGCCCAAGATGTACTAAGGGCCCATCTTATGTAATAGGATGTCATAAGCGGCCTAAGATGTACTAACGGGTCGCATTATTTGTCTTAATAGGTCCCAAAATGTACTAAGGGGTCTTAGAATGTACTAAGATGTCCTAAGGGGTGGTATGACTACTTGGGGTCCTAGGTGTCATAAGGGGTCAATAGATGTCCTAGGATGTACTAAGGGGTCACATGAGTCTTAGTAGCTCTTAGGATGTACTAAGGGGTCGTATGATGTCTTAAAAGGTCCTAGGATGTACCAAGGGGTCCTAGGTGTCTTAAGGGGTCAAAATATGTCCTAACATATACTAAGGGGTCCTATAATGTCTTAATAGGTCCTAGGATATACTAAGGGCTCCTAAGTGTCTTAAGAGGTCCTAGGATGTACTAAGGGGTCCTAGGATAATATTTTAACATGTAACTATACATGTATAACATTTATACATAACATTGAAAACATATAGAACATATACATAACATTTAAATATATTAGAAAGAAATTTAAACGTCTAACTAAGTAGGTAGGGAGAGAGAGAGAGAGAGAGGTATATAGAGAGAAATAGAGGTAGGGAGGAGACAGAGTAGAGAATTAAGGATGTGAGAGAGAGGTGGAGAGATAGATCTAGATTTTTGGAGAGAGAGGAGAGAGATAGAGAGAGGTAGAGAGGGATAGAGGAAGAGTAATATGAAGAGAGATAGGTCTAGAGCTTGAGGGAGATAAAGAGAGTGATATATATATATATATATATATATATATATATATATATATATATATATATATATATATATATATATATATATATATATAGAGAGAGAGAGAGAGAGAGAGAGAGAGAGAGAGAGAGAGAGAGAGAGAATGTTGATAGGAGCTTGCTGATTGCTGGAATTTGATTGTCTAAAAATCTATAAGATCTTATAAAATTTAGAATTCACATTATAACTACTAGAGATCTAAAAACACTCTCAAACATCCTGCCAATATATACATGAAATATAAGTTAAAGTAAAAGACAAAGGGAAATGTGAATTATACTTAAATGTTATATTTCATATATATAGAGCTTATTTTTAATAATTAAAAAAACAATAACAAAAAAAAAGAAACTGGATCCCATTTTCAAAATGAGATCCCATTTTATTTTTAAAACAGGATCCTGTTTTCTTTTTTATTTTTAATTATTGGAAAAACAAAATGGGATCTTGTTTGTAAAATTTTCTAATTTTGGCCTGGTTGTTCCTCTAGATTTTGGCTTGGGAAATGACTTGGAGTAGTGACCCTTTGGCTTGGACCTGGTTTGACCTACAACTTGAATCCCAAATCAATCTTCATGCAAAATAATAACTTCAAAAATATATCTGAACACCAAATTTTTAGAATTTTTTTAAACAATGAAAACCCATTATAGTAGAGTTTGTCTAGATTTCAAATATACAATTTTTTTTTAAAATGGATCAATATTTTTATTTTTAAAAATAATTTCTAATGAAAGAAGTCCATAAACTTGAAATAACAAGGTTTTTTCATTTTTTAATAACTTTTTTGTCTTTATGTTTTTTGAAAAAAAAATGGCATCAAACTAGAGACAATTCTATACAGTTTTAAAAAAATAAAAAAAATGTTATGTTTAGGTCAAATTATGCTTGCCGTACATGAGTATTTTTAAAGACAATAATTATGCCCACTAGAAAATTAACAAAAAATAAAATGCACAAAAAAATTACAAAAAATATCATCATCAATGCTGAGTGAGTTACACATCTTTTCCTTAAAGGATTCAGAAAAATACTTTCATTTAGGTCAAATTATGCTTGTCATACATGAGCATGGTGGTGAAAGAGCACCTAAGACTTAGGCTCACAGTCTTTCTTCAATTTTGGCTTGTACTAACCTTAGCCAAGTCATTTTTCTAATAAGGACTCTAGGAGGGTCTAAAGTGTGTGAGAAATATTTGGTTTGAGTCAAGTGTAGGCCTAGTTGAGTTAGTTTTCTTTCTAGGTGTGTACTTTTTGAGTAGGTGTTAGGTAGAGTAATTAAAATGGCCTTCTCGATGGTCAAAAGAGGCATAAATTGGTGAGAGCATTAGAGAGGTTTAGAATAGTCTTAGGAATGTTGAAAAAGACATGAATGATGAAGTGTGATAGGTTGCCTAAGTTGGAAAGGCAAAATGTGGAAAATTGTAAAAGTTGTCATGACAACTTTGGTCCTAAAAGAGCTTAGCAGTGAAGTTAGGGTTAAAAAATTGACCTAGGATGCCTCCACACATGGGGAAGAATATTTAAACCCTCTCTTGCATGGATACCAAGGTTGGAAGCATTGATTTTTGTGAATGACAATCTGAAACCACTCATTTTCGAACTGTTATAATTGTTTTTGTCTTATTTTGCATAACAAGAAAACACAAATGGATTGAATCCATTGATCCAAATTTGGATAATTTCTCTTTGGTATGTTCCAGTACCATTTGATCCATTTCATTCTTTGTAAATAGTTTCAAATAGTTCTTTTACTGTTCGCCAATTTTTGCTTGTAAATAGAAAACTATGTAAAAATGGTTGCCCCATAAAATCCATTTGTGCTACCATCACGAACTATTGGGACATGGAAGGAAACCCTATGTACATTTGAAATATGTAGGGAGGAGTTCTGGAAGTGAATTTTTCCATTGTGACCACCTTGTTCTACGCAGGTCCAGGAGCAACCTAGCTAGAGAAAATAAGGTGTAATTTGAATATATGTTGCATGGGTGAATTCAAAACCTAAAATTTAGCATTTGGTATTAAAGGATAGGTCCATTTAGAGTTCTATTTGAGAGGGGAAGCTTTGAAAACCTCATTTCATAGCCTTACCCCTTTGTTGAATAGTCATAACCACTTGAAGCCTACAAACCCTAACAAAACCTCATTTTTGGCTTAGGGCACTGTATGACAAGTTGGGAGACTAAAACCAAAAAAATATCTTGAGTATGGATGATTGATTGAAGGATAATATAACTTGTTGTGGGGTCTTTTTGACCGATTCACTCAAAACCCTTAAAAACTGGATTTAGGAGGCCAAATTGGGGCTCATCCTTGTAGCCCTATTTCTAAGCAATTTTATGAAATCGGTAAGGGAATTGAAGATTGCAAAACCTCAAATGGACCTAGTTGAACTCATTTCATGGTAAATACCACCTCCACACCTTTGAAATGTCTCATAATAATATGGGGGTGAAAAGTGAGAAGTTAACAAGTTGTTGTCAAGGTTGCAAGATGGGTATTTGAGAAGCACATTGAATTGGTAGAGTTCCTAGTCAAAACACTTGTTGCAAACACCTTAAGATTGGAAAAGAGAGAGTCCTAGCATAGATTGAGAAGGACTTGGAGGTATTGAAGTATAACTATACTTGGTAAGGTTGGTGGAATTGAGCAACACCAACTAGGTGTAGTGTGAGCAAGCTAGGTGAACCCTACAAAATTGGTATCAAAGCCTACAAGATTTGTGCTAGGTAAAAGTTGATGTACTTAGAATTGGAAAAGTCTATTGGAGATAATATAAATATGGTGACCAATGCAGAGTTGGCAAAGAAAGTGGATGATTAGGAGGAAGAGAATAGACTCCTGAAGGAAAATTGGCAGAATTGGGAGGTAAGCTTGGTGAAATTGAAACCAAGGTAGATGAAGTGTTGGTAAAGGTTGAAGGAGTAGGAGGGAAGGATAAAGAGGTGTCAGAAGTAGACAAAGTACTTGAACCTAATCTTGTTTTGGAACAAGAACCTTTCCTAAAGGCATTGAAATCCTTAAGTGGTAAATCACTAGAAGGATTGCCATTGTTCACTGGTAAGATGGAAGTAGAAGTGGTTCTAGAGTGGATAGAGGGAATGGAGAAACATTTTGAATGTGAAGGCATACCTGAAGTTTAAAGAGTCAAAGTGGCCAAGTCTAGGATGAGGGGAGCCACTCTCACATGGTGGAAATTTGTGCAGGATGAGAGGAAGAAAGTGGGTAAAACACCCATCTCTTCTTGGAAAGGGATTTAGTTAAAATCAAAGAAGCCTATCTCCCTGATGACTATAAAGTGCAGATCCATAGGAAAAGACAAAACCTAAGACAAAAAGACCTTGATGTAGGTCATTATACAAAGGAGTTTCACAAAATTAGTCTTAGATCTCTTGCAGTGGAAGAAGAGAGCCTTAAGGTAGCTAGGTACCTAAATGGACTAATATGGACCATCCAAGAAGAAATCAGTCTATTGAGCCCAAAGATGATTCATCAAAGCTATCAAATTGCTATTAAAGTGGAAGAAAATCTTAAAAGGAAACATGATTCAAGTAGTAGTAGGGGCAGAGGTAGAGGAAAAGAAAATAGAGGCCATAGGGGAGGCTTTGGAGGAAGAAATTCAGAGCAAAGGACACAAGGCGAGTCTAAACTTACTGAGTAGGAAGAAGGTGGCACTAGTAAAGGAGGATTCAATAGAGGAAGGGAGTCAAATAGTGGTTTGAGAGGAAGGTCTAGTAGACAAGGTAGAGGTTCCTCATATTTTGCCTCAATGAAATGTTACCATTGCAATCAACTTGGTCATCCAACATATAGATGTCCAGAGAAGGGATCTTCTTCACAAAGTTGTGAGAGAAGGGTAAATTACCTTCAAGAAGAGACTGCAAGTAGCAAGACTTCATAGGTTACCTTAGAATCAGAGGTAGGTGACAACCTAATGATAAGAAGAACTTTGATCAAAGAACCTATCAGAGAAGATCCTAGCCAAAGGAGATCACAATTTAGAATCAAATGCAAGATTATGGGCAAAGTTTGTAAGGTGATTATAGACTAAGGGTCAATAGGCAACATTGTGTTAGAGGAGGTAGTGAGTAAGCTCAAGTTGTAGAGGATTCCTCACAACAACCCATATGGGGTCACTTGGTTGAAAAAAGGCCAACATGTCTTGGTAAATGAGCAATCATGGGTGGATTTCACCATTGGGAGGTATAAGGACAGAGTGCTATGTGATGTCCTACCCATGGATGCATGCCATCTTCTATTAGGAAGACCATGGCAATTTGATAGACAACTATTCATGATGGAGCCAAGAATGCATATTCATTCAAGAAAGATGGAGTCACATTCAAGATACAATCAATCCCTGAAGAAGGTGAAAAGAGAGCAGTAGGTCCTAATGTCCTATTGGTGAGTGAAAAATAGTTCTTGAAGAAACTTGAGGAAGGTGAAGGTATAGGGTTTGCATTAGTGATGAAACCTAAAGAGGAAGATAAGAAGGAGAAACTAGATTTTCTAATGGAGGTTCAAGACCTATTGAAATAGTTCAAAGGGATAGTGAGTGATGGACAACCAGACACCTTACCTCCTAAAAGAGCCATAAGCCATCAAATTGACTTCATACCCGGAGCATCCTTACCTAAAAAACTGGCTTACAAAATGACTCCCCAACAAAATGTTGAAATTGCTAAACAAATTCAAGAGCTTATAGACCAAGGCCTAATTAGGAAAATCATTAGCCCTTGAGTTGTACCTACTGTCTCAGCCCCAAAGAAAGGTGTTACTTGGAGATTGTGCACTGACTCTAGGGCTATAAATAGAATCACCATTAGATATAGGTTTCCAATTCCTAGAATAGAGGACCTAATAAATTGTTTAGGGGAAGCCAAATAATTTACCAATATTGACCTTAAAAGTGGATACCACCAAATTAGGATTAAGGAGTGTGATGAATGGAAAACACCATTCAAGATAATAGAGGGTCTTTATGAATGGCTTGTAATGCCAATTAGCTTATCAAATGCTCCAAGTACCTTCATGAGGCTCATGAATGAGGTGATGAAAGACTTCATAGGTAAATTTGGGGTGGTATATTTAGATGATATTCTCATTTTCAATAAGGATAAGGCTGATCATGTTAAGCATTTACAAATTGTGCTACAAAGATTGCATGAGGAGAAACTAACTATGAACTTAGACAAGTGTGAATTTATTAAGAAGGAGTTGGTTTGCCTTGGGTTTTTGTTCTCACATGGAAATCTCAAGATGGATCCTAGCAAGGTTGAAGCCATAGTAAATTGGCCTACTCCTAAGTCAGCAATAGAGGTGAGAAGCTTCCATGGTCTAGCTCAATATTACAAGAAATTCATTAGACAATTTAGTGCTATATGTGCATCAATGTTGGACACAATCAAAGGTGGAATGAAGGAAATGTTTCAATGGAATGAACAAGCCAATGAAGGTTTTGAAACCTTGAAAGAAAGGATAGCCACTCAACTAGTTTTGGTGTTTCCTAGATTTGAGAAACTCTTCATAGTGGAATGTGATACAAGCAATGTTGTAGTAGGTGTTGTCCTAAGTCAGGAAAAAAGGCCAATAGCTTTCCATAGTGAGAAGCTAAGTTATGCTAAGAGGAAGTACTCCTCATATGACTTGGAGTTATATGCATTAGTGTAGGCTTTGAGGAAGTGGAGACACTATCTCCTTCCTAAGGAATTTGTAGGCTACATTGACAAACAAGATTTAAGCTTCCTAAACTCACAAGACAAGCTTAGTCATAAACACATGAAGTGGGTAGAATATATGCAAGCCTACACATTTACTATCAAGCACAAAAAAGGTCAACTAAACAGGGTTGTTGATGCATTGAGCATAAGACTCTTGATAGTCCAAGAAATTCAGTTAAGAAGCATAGATGTTGACAGTTTTAAAGACCTATACCCGGATGATGAAGACTTCTCAAATGCATACAAGGTGTGCAAAGAGTATCAAAATCATTTTCATAGTGAGTATTCTGATTTTACCTTGCAAGATGGGTTATTGTTTAGAGGAGGGCAACTTTGTGTGCCTAGAGGGTCAATGAGAGAAAATATCATACAAGAGAAGCATAATGGTAGTCTTAGTGGTCATTTTGGAGTCAACAAAACTCAAGAGTTAGTCCAAAGATATTACGTTTGGCCTAGGATAAATCAAGATGTTAGGAAGTATGTGGAAATTCGTATGGTTTATCAAAAGGCCAAGGGCACTTCTTCAAATGTCGGTTTATACCAACCTCTTCCCATACAAAATAGACCTTGGGAGTGCATTATTATGGAATTTGTAGTGGGTTTGCTAAGGACAAGGTAGGGATTTGATAGCATTTATGTCATAGTGGACAGGTTTAGTAAGATGCCCCACTTTGTACCTTGCAAGACCATTCATGATGCATGTCATATAGCTCATTTGTTCTTCAAGGAAGTGATAAGGATACATGGCTTACCCATGAGCACTGTTTCAGACAGGGACTCAAAGTTCATGAGTCATTTTTGGAAGACACTTTGGAAGAAACTTGGTAGCAACCTATCCTTTGGATTATCCTACCATCCACAAACAGATGGGTAGACCGAAGTGGTTAATATGAGCTTAGGAAACCTATTGAGGTGCCTTACCAAGGAGTATGGTCAGACACGGGATCAAGTGTTATCACAAGTGGAATATGCTTACAATGACACTATAAATAGAACCATAGGCAAGAGTCCTTTTGAGGTGGTTTATGGTCTTTACCCAAGGGGTATTCTAGAGCTAAGGGACTTAGGAAATCCAACAACAAGGAGTGGATATGCTGAAGATTTTGCTTAGTCAATGGAAGAGGTACATGAATCAGTCAAGCAAGCATTGATGGAGAACACAAGTAAGATCAAGGAAAAGGTTGATGAGAGAAGAAATAACCTACAATTCCAAGTAGGTGATCTTTTCATGGTGCACCTTAACAAGGAAATACTACAACAAGGAGTGCCTAATAAATTGTAGATGAGAAGATTGGGTCCATGTGCCATTCTAGCCAAGTATGGAGAAAATGCATACAAGGTGGAGCTACCCAAGGATATAGAATTGTCCCTAATCTTCAATGTGGCAGAATTAGTTGCTTACAAAGGACCAACACCAAGTTTAGATTATAGTCACTCAGAGGTATCAAATGATGTAAATAACCTTCAAGTACCAGCAAAACCAAGTCCAAAGGCTTAGAAGGTAACGAGTTCAAGGATCACTAAAAATATAAGACACCAAATTTATTGGGAGCACCTAATCAAGTGGCAGGGTATGGATGATGCAGAGGCTACATGGGTGCCTAAGACATAGTTCAATAAGTTAGGCATTGATCAGAATCTGATCCCAAAAGAGGTGACTTAATTTTCTTTTGTTTGGGAGAATGGTGAAGGAGCACTTAGGACTTAGGCTCATAGTCCTTCAATTTTGGCTTGTACCAACCTTAGCCAAGTTAGGTTTCTAATAATGACTCTAGGAGGGTCCAAAGTGTGTGAGAAATATTTGGTTTGAGTCAAGTGTAGGCTTAGTTGAGTTAGTTTTCTTTCTAAGTGTGCACTTTGTGAGTAGGTGTTAGGTAGAGTAATTAAAATGGACTTCTTGATGATCAAAAGAGGCATAACTTGGTGAGAGAATTAGAGAGGTTTAGAATAGTATTAGGAATGTTGAAAAATAAATGAATGATGAAGTGTGATAGGTTGCCTAAGTTGGAAAGGCAAAATGTGGAAAATTGTAAAAGTTGTCATGACAACTTTGGTACTAAAAGAGCTTAGCGGTGGAGTTAGGGTTAATATATTGACCTAGGATGCCTCCACATGTGGGGAAGACTATTTAAACCCTCTCTTGCATGGATACCAAGGTTGGAAGCATTGCTTTTTGTGAATGACAATCTGAAACCACTCATTTTTGGACTGTTATCACTGTTTTTGTCTTATTTTGCATAAAAAGTGAACACAAAAGGATTGAATCCATTGATCCAACTTTGGATAATTTTTATTTGGTGTTTTTCAGTACCATTTGATCAATTTCATGCTTTTAAATAGTTTCAATTAGTTCTTTTACTATTAGCCAGTTTTGGCTTATAAATACAAAATTATGTAAAAATAGTTGCCCCATAAAATGCCTTTGTGCTACCATCATGACCTGTTGTGACATGGAAGGAAACCCTATGTAAATTGTAAATATGTAGGGAGGAGTTCTGAAAGTTAAGTTTTCCATTGTTACCACCTTGTTCTAGACGAGTCTAGGAGCAACCCTGCTAGAGAAAATAGTGTGTAATTTGAATGTATATTGCAGGTGTGACTTCAAAACCTAAAATTTTGCATTTGGCATTGAAGGATAGGTCCATTTAGAGTTATATTTGAGAGGGGAATCTTTGAAAACCTCATTTCATAGCCTTACCCCTTTGTTGAATAGTCACAGCCAGTTGAAGCCTAGAAACCCTAACAAAACCTCATTTTTGGGTTAGGGCACTGTACGACAAGTTGGGAGACTAAAACCAACAAAATATTTTGAAGATGGATGAGTGATTGAAGAATAATATAACTTGTTGTAGAGTCTTTTGGACTGATTCATTCAAAACCCTTAAAAACCGGATTTATGAGGCCTAATTGGGGCTCATCCTTGTAGCCCTATTTCTAAGCAATTTTATGAAATCGGTAAGGGAATTGAAGATTGAAAAACCTCAAATGGACCTAGTTGACCTCATTTCATGGTAAATACCACCTCCACACCTCAAAAATGTCTCATAATAGTATGGGGGTGAAAAGTGAGAAGTTGACAAGTTGTTGTCAAGGTTGTAAGATGAGTATTTGAGAAGCACATTGAATTGGTAGAATTCCTAGTCAAAAAACTTGTTGCAAACACCTTAGGATTGGAAAAGAGAGAGTCCTAGTAGAGATTGAGAAGGACTTGGAGGTCTTGAAGTATAACTAGACCTAGTAAGGCTGGTGGAATTGAGCAACACCAACTAGGTGAAGTGTGAGTAAGCTAGGTGAACCCTACCACATGGTATGGTCCTGAAAAGTGACTTTTAAACTATATGTTTTAGTAATGCTTATTCAAAATTAATTTTTAAGATTTAGGTGTAGTGTCACAAAATTACGAACCTTGCAATTGTTAGCCACATTAGGGTCCTCACGCACATGATTTGAATCCCTAAGCCTAATCGAAGACCAAAGAGTTGCTCGATGCCTGACAACCACATCTTGCTTGCCCTCCGTACTACCTGAAATGCATCCTGTCCTACAAAAAAGGGCAGGATAGGGGAATGGTACCCCTATCCCCTGCCCCATTTTGGGGCAGGACCCTTTTTAATTATTCTTTGGAGTTTGTGCATTGAGTGGGAAAGCTCCCCTAGTGTCGGCCTATGACAGAAAATTAGTCAATTAACCCTACTTGATGAGTATTTAAGTTGCATTCGTCCTTTCTTTGGGGAATGACAATTATTATATGAAGATATGAATATATGATATAAATGAGTTATCATACATCATACTGACCTCGAGGAAAGCAAAACTACCTCGTACTTCATGTTTTGTGTTCATTATCCTTGGGTTTATTCCTCACTTGGGGGTAAATCCTTGCAATAACATGCTCTCTCTCTTCTATCTTTCTCTTAGGTGTATTCTACCTCAAATAAATCACTCCCAATAAGGCGCACGCAATTGCTTTAACATGGAGGCATACACTCCGCTCATATTTTTCTTTTTGATACTTAGAATTATTTAGTGAACTCAGCTTTGCTTTATAATCTTGGTATCTTTTTTGTGACTCATAGTGAGGGGAACCTTTCTATTTGCAGTCATAGTTTTTCCTTCTTGATCTTCCCTTTTACTTTGTCAATCAATGTTGTAAGATCCTTAGTCCATTGGGGGCTTGATGCATCTTTCCTCCTTGACATGGTAAAAGTCTTTCAATCTTGTTTCCTTGTACTTTACTGACAGTTTTGGTGTATGCTTATACTCCCACTAAAGTGGGGGATAAATGTAGTGTCATCAAATTTCAACCCTTGCATTTGTTGACCACATTAGGATCCTCACACACATGATTTGAATCCTTAAGCTTGATCGGAGACCAAAGACTTGCCCTCCGGACTGCATCTTGTCTTGGAAAAAAGGGCAGGACAAGGGCATGGTGCCCCTATCCCTGCCCCATTTTGGGGCAGGACCCTTTCCAATTATTCTTTGGAGGTTGTTCATTGACCAGGAAAGCTCCCCCAGTATCGACCTGTGATGGAAAATTAGTCAATTAAACCTAATTGGTGAGTATTTCGGTTGTATTTGTCCTCTCATTTGTATAAGTTCAATAAAGTTGGATTCAAGTGGAAAGTTTACATGAGATCAAGCATTCAACAACATTCAAGAATTCCTTTTCAGCATTGAGCATTCCCAAGTCTCCCTTCAAGGCTAGGTATTGCATTCAAGTCAAGGGTTCCACCATTGAAGAGGAAATTCATTCCAACATTCAATTCCACACAAGAAAATCTACCTAAATTCTATCTGCAACCTCCCTTGAGGTGAATTACTGTGTAGGGAAAAAAAGTGAGACTAGGTTAACATGCCCTAATCCTACCTTTTGACACACATTACGGAATACGAAAGAGCCTAGAGGTATCACACAATTGGCTACTTCTTTTTGTGGAAGAGAGAGCCACGGGCTACCTATTAGGATTTCTATTCCTTTGTTGCAATTGAAAGATGAAATGATGCAAGTTCAATCCCTAACCCCAAAGTGCAAGTATGAACTAATAACAAGATTGCAGAATTGAACTTAAACAATGGAAAGCTATAAACACAAGGACAAGACAAGAATGCAAATGTGTACCCGGAGTTAAAATCTGACTGAAAATGTTTGGGACGGGGGCGCGGGCGCCACTGTCCTGATTCTGCCCCTGAAACTGCTCCGGAAACTGCTATTTTGCAAAGCTGTCAAAAATGCTGAAAACTGCTGTCAGAAGGACCAGGGCACCTAGCGCCCCTATCCCAGGGACTAGGGCACCCAGCGCCCCTATCCCGGTAGGACCAGGGTGCCCCATGGCCCTGTCCTGGTCTTTTTCTCTGAGATTTGGTGTGAAGTTCGGTCTCCGTCTGCTTCTTCCGGATCTGTAACTTGCAGCATCGTCTGAATCCCGAAACCTGCACTTATATCTAAAAAGGTGTGGTGGGCGGCTATATAGGGTTTTGCCTTAGTCAAACCCCCGCTTCGGTGATTTCCACCTCCACGAATAGCCAATTTGTATTGTAAAATGTATTGTGTGTGCAGACCTAGTGTGTGTGCAAGGTCCTAAAATGAAAGAAAGCAAACTAGAGCAACCTAGAAAGTAAACCCTAATTGCTTGTAAATGATAATGTAAATGCTCTAAATCAAGATGCAAAGTGATCTAAAGCATGAATAAAGGATATATTGAAGCTTATGCAAAGACATGAAAACAACATGAAATCATACCCAACCCTCAAGGGAGGAGTACAAGCCAATCTTCAGTCGGTAATCTCCTATTGCTCTTCAATGTCTCCCAAGCCCTAAATGAATGAAATTGATGAATGCTTGATGGATGGATGTTGAATTTTATTGAAGTCTTCAAAGATCTGCTCTTTCGCTGCATAGAAGGTCCTCGAAAGCCAAAATTCCGATCCTTTCAAATGAAGAAAGAGAACTCTTATATATGAAACCCTAGGTCTTAATTTTGACTTTTGGCCGACCTAGAGATTGAATATCCTGCCAATTTCTTGGGGTTAAGCTTTATTTTATGATTGGATCGCGCTCCTAAAATTTTGGGAAAAATGTCCGGGACCATGTGCACTCCGGGCGCCATGGTCCTGACAACTTTTCACCAAATTTTCAGGGCCGTCGGATATGATGATTTTAGAGAGAATCCCGAAGTTACAGGTGATTTCGAGATGTTTTGACCCCCGAAATCAAGCCTCCAAGTTCAAAATAGGACCTAATTAGGGTTTTTGATTAAATGATGTATAGGAGGAATAAAATGAAAAGGGCACACTTTAATGAAAGGGCCCAACTTTATGATATGGAAGATGATGTAATAGAACCTTAGACCTAATTAATTTGATTAATTAAGTGCTAAAGGGGAAATGCAATGCAAAATGCAAAATGCACCAAGGCGGGTGCTAAACTAGGTGCAAAATTGTACCACCCTAGCAAGTGCGTACAATTTACGACACTACATTTAGCCCCCACTTTAGCGGTCATATGAACACTACGTGCATATGCAAGCTAAAGTACATAAAAGTAAACATTATTTGAAAAAGGATATATCCATAAGTCTGTCGAACGAAGCCCCCAGCGGTATCTGCAGTACACAGTTAGGAACCGCACCCTACAAAACCACATGTTAGATCACAAAATCACCTAATGCTTACTAAGGAAGGTGATGAAAATTCGAGGGTAGCTATATGCCCCCCCCTGTTTCGGCTTGCTAATTTTAGTGAGTTGAAACAAGGTATCATGTTTACCACTTCGAATTGTTAAAGAATATTGATGACAAATGCTCACAAGAAGATTTGATATGAGATCAAAACTAATGGAGAATCATTTGGTAAGAAAGAGGACTAAATCTCAATTCCAACACAACAAAGAGTGTGAGGATTCGAGAGTTCTCTAACACAAGATGAAGGATGTAAATGGAAACAAAATACAAAGAGAAGAAAAGAAAGGAAAAAAAGCATGAATACACACATTGGTGATCCATGAGAAGAATAGTGAGAGAGAAAACATGGACTTCTTGCCCCTAGATCTTGTCTAGGTGATCCATGGGAAAAAGGACATGGAAAACTAGCCCCTAGAGTCTGTCTAGGTGATCCATGTAAGGGAGGAGAGTGAGAAAGTCTAGCCTTATGCCACTAGTTCCACTCAACCTCGTGCATGTGTGTGTAAGGGAGGTTAGAAGCACCTCATAGGAGTCTATGCCCGAGTATGCTACAACCTGTATATGTATAGTAAAAAAATGTGACATCTCGCTCTAAGAGTCTGTGCTTTAGTCCCGAGAATGACCCATTGCTCAAAAAGTGTAATGTTTATGTCATAAGAAAATTAGAACAAGGATACCTACCTTCATCACAAAAGAAGATACCCCAAAAATGCAACAATGTCATAGATCCAAGCAAGAGAGTTTTGCACTCTTTAAGCAAGGATAAGATAGTTGAAAAGGGATATCTTGTAGTATGTGTAAAGGAGATCCTTTAGAGGAGAAGAGATCTTTGTACGAAAGACACCTATCCGCGAGAGAAATTTAGACAAATATAACATCTTCTAGAATAAGACAAAGAAGAGAATAAGAATGCAATACTTCCTTCTTTTGTGAGGTGAAAGTGATTCTTAATGAAGGATGACACCCTTTTTAACCCAATTGGGAGAGTGAATTCATTATGGATGTCTTTTACCAAGTGCAAAAGAGGTTGTAGTCAAGGACTTACACCTCTTGTAAGAGAGAATCCTTGAACAAACAACAACAAATGCATACAAGGAATAACATCAAGTATTAAAGTTCACTCCATCCACGAAAATAGGAAAAAGTGGATCCTTAGATAAAAAATAAGGAAAGATCATTGCCTCCCAAGGATAAGGACAATGAGAAGGACTTACACAATCTTCTAGGGAGAGATCATAAGCAAAAGAAGAGATGTATGAAATCACTCTTGTCCCCATAGGAACAAGAAAATTAGGCTATTATGTTGCTTAAAAAAATATGATTGCACTTGAAATTGTACCATCATGAATGACAATGAGCCCCCAGTAAATGAGCTACCAATGTCACATAATGATGAGCAACATAATAGCCATTAATGTTATTTAAAGACATGATAGACTAAATGAGGTATTTGAATATGACATGTTAAATGCTCAACTATAAGTGAGATCAAAAACATGTATAAAATGATAAAAATTGAAGAAGAAAAGTCACATGAAATCTTAGAAGAGGGATGAGTGTAATTTATTAGAGCCTTATCCCTAGAGGAAAGGACTTTATGATGAATAGGAGATAAAGATTCATAAGTGGATTTAGAAATTTGAGGGGATTCATAAAGAGATTTGTTCATTGCCAAGATTTCCTTATGAGGGGAATGAGAGTTGATAGAAGTAGAAGATGATTTAGTTGAAATGAGATCATCATCACTACTAAATATAGCATTCACATTGAGAGATGGTCTTTTAGATGCTTTGGTACATTTGTAGGGATTATAGCCGAGTCCAAAGGCATAATTGTGAAAATTAGTCTCTAGAGGAACCTTCATCCCTTGTTCACGAGCGCCACAACCATTTCCATGATACCCATGCTTAGCAAAAATGCGAAAACCACAACCATAATGATCAGCCATTTCAGAAAGAGAAGGTGGTTTTTCATAAGATAAAGAATCAAACTCTTCATAATTAGAGGTGTGAGGAGAAGAAGTTTGAGAAGCGGCCACAAAATTATTGCTCATAGGTTCAAGTAAGACTGATTGATTTTTAGTTTCTTCCTTCTTTTTAACTTTAAACTCTCTAGGAGGAACCCTATACTCACCTACAAAGGTGGGATTAAAGTCAAGAGATCCCCAATCGTCTTCTGCGAGAACCTTCTCAGGATCAAAAGCCTTTTTATGTGTAGATTCAAGTCGAGAAGGATCTTCTTCAGGAGCTTTAGACTCATCCAAAGAATTTTGATTATCAGAGGGTGATGATTCATCCATAGGTATCTTGTTTAAAGAGTCACCAATTAGAAGAGGAAGATTTAGAAGAACTCCCTTTGGAAGTAGATGTTTGCAAACAAGCCTGAAGATTAGTATCACCTATCAAGGTATATGTCTTATTGTTATAAATGAATTTAACTTGTCTATGCAATGTAGAGGGGACAGCTTGCATACTATGAATCCAAGGTCTCCCTAATAACAAGTTGTATGTTAGATTTCCTGACATAACATGGATAGGAGTAGGCAAAGTAACAGGTCCCACTATGATGGGTAAGGTGATAATACCTAATGAAGTCTTAGCCACATTGTCAAAGCCTCGAATGGGACGAGAGTCAGGCTCAATGAGAGATGTATCCACATTCATTTTATGCAATATATTAATTCTACACACATTAAGGCCAGAGCCATTATCTACTAGTGTTCGTCTTATAGCAGTGTCATTTATGATAACCACAATCATCAAGGGATCATATTGTTGTTGAATTTCACTAGTAGGCAACTCATCTTGGGTAAACACAATTTGAGCTTTAGGATTCATCACAGAGTTAACCAAAGACACTATATTACTAGATGTATTAGGTGGAGGAACATTCAAATCTTTCAAGGCATCTTGTAACAATCCATGATGAGCGGAAGAAGTTTGAATCAAATCCTAGAGGGATATCTTAGTAGGGGTAGCTTTAAGTTGTTCTATGAGATCATATTCCTTACCAAGAACTTGTGAAATGCGTGGAGCTTGTGGAAGAATTGGTTGGGAAGGAGGAAGCGAAGTGGGGATAACTGGAGGAGGATTAGGTTGCGTATTGTTTCTTGTGTTATAGGTATGGGCAACCGCATGATAACTCTCTCTAGTTAGTTGCTTAGCATACTCATAAGGGCTCTTAGTAGAATAACCTCCTTGCATAGTAATAATAGGTTTCTTAGGCGTGCAAAAAGAATCATTAGCATAACCACCTTGAACCACTAAGATAGGCTTATTTAAAGGTTGAGAATTTTGAGAAGGACAAGCACCTTGGACAGTGAAGAGAGGTTTGTTAGGTGTCTCATTCACATGTATCAAATTGATTAAGGATGGTTTAGAGGAATGAACAAAAGTGTTGGAAGAATTATTGATAGTCTTCTCTTGCACTAAAATCTTATCACGGATCAAATCAATTTTAGGAGAGAGACAAGGGATAGGCATTGATGTTCTAGTAGGAAGAGTAATACTAGGAAAGGTCATATCATCCTTTATCATCACAGGATCTACATGGGGAATAAAATCTCTAGGAGAAGGATCAACACTACTCTCTAAAGTCTCACTTTTGAGAGGGAGATCTTTGAAAGAAATTTTAACCATCTTGCTTTGAACTAGGGTTTCCTTATGAGTAGAACCAAGTTGAGGAGAGGAAGATGCTTTATTTTTAGATGGAGAATGATTGAGATTCAAGGAAGGGGAGAAACTATCAAGGGAGTTTCCAATCTTGATTTCATCCCCTTTGGCTAGGGGTAGAGAATAATCTATACCTTCTTCTAATGGTTCATCCCAAATAGTGAGGTTGTTGAAAGGAATGTTTGAAGTATTGTCAATTTCGGGAGAGGAGATAACATTGTTTATTAATTCCTCATCCTTAGAAGGGAGAGCATCAATAGATGTGTTAAACTCATCCTCTTTCCTCAAAATATGTTCAATATGATCTTTAGGGGAGAGAGAATTAAGGAAATTTCTTATTATTTCATCTTCTTTCTCTAAGGGATGCTTATGGGTAAGACCAACTTTAGGAGAAGGGTAAGCATTTATCATTAATTCATCATCTCTAGTGGGAATTTTGTTGGAAAAGGAAATGCCATCACTAGGAAATGTAGAGATAATGTCATCTTCTTGCACAAAAGGATCCTCATGAAGGGAGCATTTTTTAGGAGCCATAAAGTCATCAAGGGAATCATCTAACAAAGCATGATCATATCTATTAAAAGGTTTATCTTTTGATTCAAAAGGAGATATCTCTTCATAGAGAGGATCATTGAAAACAACCATGTTACTAGATTTAGTGGAAGAGCTGATAGGAATGTACCCTTGAGAGGAATCATTCAACTTATCTTTCTCATCACAACGAAATGGCATAGTAACAATGTTTATGAGTTTTTGGTAAAATGAAGGTTTGGTATATTTAGGTTTCAAAAATTCATCTAAAGCTTCATCTAACTCATAATCATCACAAATATGACCATCTTGCAAATAAAAATCTGACATTTTGAAATTGCATAAAATTTAAACACACAATGCAAAGAAACACACTTTTTTTTTTCTTTTTAATGAAAATGAAATGAAAACACACTAAATCTAGATCTAGATCTAAAAAATGCAATGCAAGAGGAAGCAATGATAGACTCACGTCAGGTTCACCAAAATGTGTAGGGAAAAAAAGTGAGACTAGGTTAACATGCCCTAATCCTACCTTTTGACACACATTACGGAATACGAAAGAGCCTAGAGGTATCACACAATTGGCTACTTCTTTTTGTGGAAGAGAGAGCCACGGGCTACCTATTAGGATTTCTATTCCTTTGTTGCAATTGAAAGATGAAATGATGCAAGTTCAATCCCTAACCCCAAAGTGCAAGTATGAACTAATAACAAGATTGCAGAATTGAACTTAAACAATGGAAAGCTGCAAACACAAGGACAAGACAAGAATGTAAATGCGTACCCAGAGTTAAAATCTGACTGAAAATGTTTGGGATGGGGGTGCGGGTGCCACTATCCTGATTCTGCCCCTGAAACTGCTCCGGAAACTGCTGTTTTGCAAAGCTGTCAAAAATGCTGAAAACTGCTGTCAGAAGGACTAGGGCGCCCAGGGCCCCTGTCCCGGCAGGACCAGGGCGCCCCACACCCCTGTCCTAGTCTTTTGCTCTAAGATTTGGTGTGAAGTTCAGTCTCCGTCTGCTTCTTCCGGATCTGTAACTTGTGGCGTCGTCCGAATCCCGAAACCTACACTTATATCTAAAAAGGTGTGGCGGGCGGCTATATAGGGTTTTTCCTTAGTCAAACCCCCGCTTCGGTGATTTCCACCTCCACGAATAGCCAAGTTGTATTGTACAATGTATTGTGTGTGCAGACCTAGTGTGTGTGCAAGGTCCTAAAATGAAAGAAAGCAAACTAGAGCAACCTAGAAAGTAAACCCTAATTGCTTGTAAATGATAATATAAATGCTCTAAATCAAGATGAAAAGTGATCTAAAGCATGAATAAAGGATATATTGAAGCTTATGCAAAGACATGAAAACAACATGAAATCATACCCAACCCTCAAGGGAGGAGTACAAGCCAATCTTCAGTCGGTAATCTCCTATTGCTCTTCAATGTCTCCCAAGCCCTAAATGAATGAAATTGATGAATGCTTGATGGATGGATGTTGAATGTTATTGAAGTCTTCAAAGATCTGCTCTTTCGCTGCATAGAAGGTCCTCGAAAGCCAAAATTCTGATCCTTTCAAATGAAGAAAGAGAGCTCTTATATATGAAACCCTAGGTCTTAATTTCGACTTTTGGCCGACCTAGAGATTGAATATCCTGCCAATTTCTTGGGGTTAAGCTTTATTTTATGATTGGATCGCGCTCTTAAAATTTCGAGAAAAATGTCTGGGACCATGTGCACTCCGGGTGCCATGGTCCCGACAACTTTTCACCAAATTTTTAGGGCCATTAAATATGATGATTTTAGAGAGAATCCCGAAGTTACAGGTGATTTCAAGATGTTTTGACCCCCGAAATCAAGCCTCCAAGTTCAAAATAGGACCTAATTAGGGTTTTTGATTAAATGATGTATAGGAGGAATAAAATGAAAAGGGCACACTTTAACGAAAGGGCCCAACTTTATGATATGGAAGATGATGAAATAGAACCTTAGACCTAATTAATTTGATTAATTAAGTGCTAAAGGGGAAATGCAATGCAAAATATAAAATGCACCAAGGCGGGTGCTAAACTAGGTGCGAAATTGTACCACCCTAGCAAGTGCGTACAATTTACGACGCTACAATTACATTTTCCTCTTTCATTTACATTTACTTGCAAGTACTCTCTTTCATCATTTGGTTAATTCCAAAACTGGGGTTTGACCTGAAGGCAAACCCCCAATCCCAACACCTTTCCATCTATTTTATGTGTGTAGGTTGTAGGTGCGCAACTTTACTTTCAGATTTGGGCTCCATTTGCAAAGGTAGAAAAACCCTTTTTATTTCATGGATTTTTCAGAGGACTGTGTAGATTCCCACCACGGTCTGGGCAACTTTTTCCCAAATTCACATGGTGACTTCATTTCGACAGATTATTGCCTGATCCAAGTGCACAACTTCATCCTATGCTTCTATCTTGAGTTATAATCAAATCTTTGTCACTTTTGCACTTAAGCATGAGTACACATTTCAATCAATTCAAATCTCAATCTCAGATGAGGGGATTCACTTACCATCGCTTAGAATTCAATCTCTTTCTCTAGAGGTTGAATCTAGTGTATTTTCCTCCCTCTTCCAATGTAATGTGGAAAATGTGTTTGAAGAGAAATCCGAAGTGAAACTTTTATCTCTCCTCGGAGGGAAGAAAAGGTTTCCTCTTGATATCTCCATCATTCACCTTTTTCCAACATTAGATTAGGTATTACAATAAATTACATATTTGGAAAGTAGACTTTGAGCACTACATTTTCTATTACGGACACTCATACAACATCAAGACACTAAAAAATGAAATCTAAAAAAAAGGGAAAACACTTCCACATTTTGGCCAAAAAGTGGGCTCAACTTCTTGTAGGCACCCTATGACTCAGAACCTCCCAGCACAGAGGTTTAGCAACACTACTTAGACCTCATCCCTACTAGCTTTGTCGCCAAGTAATGGTGTCTTTTGGGGGGGAATAATTATAAAAGTTAGAAGATGACTTATAAAAGGGTTATTTTGATCTCTGAGCATTGTATGCTATCAAGAGATCCTTTTTGAAAGGGAGTCCAAGCTTCCAAGAATATAGAGATAAAAAATGCTTTAAGCCATCTTTGAAATAATGATTGATCTCTAACTCTTTATGCTTTTTGTGATCTACATTAGAATCCTTTGTATTATTTAATGAATGATAAACTATGCCTTGTCACTTTTTTGTTACCATGAGTAATGCACTATTCCCTTTGGAAAATATATGATTATAGTTCAGTTGTGTTTCTCCAGTCCCTTATGTATGAAGTCTAAATCATGTATTATGTCTACTCTTTCATATTTCATAAAGATAGGTTCTAGACTATACCATTTTCATAGGAAATAAAGGAAAATAATTTTTAATAGTAATCAAGTTATTAATTTCATTTGGCCTTTATATACATCCCTAGAGATGGGACCCTAATATTGCATCCTATGCCTTTGTTGCTTTGTGTGCCTTATTCGCTCTTGAAATGGTGGATCACTGATATGTTGTGCCCGATTTATGAAAAGAAGTATCTCCCTAGCATATTGTTTCATAGAATGTTTGAAGTGATTAAAAGCTATACATACATCAATGTTTTTCTTCTTAATTCGATCAACTCCTTTTTATTTTCCTCTCCCTTTTCTCCTCTCTTAATCAACATTTGAAGAGCTGGCTTCTAAAATCCTAGAGTTTGTTCCATAGGCTGCACTCGGTCCCACGCTTGTGAAACTTCCTGATTGCTTTGTTCTTAAGGTGAAAGCCTTATTGGGGATCAACAAGATTCTCTCAAGTTCTTGGGATTGATTACTTTGAGACTTTTTCATCATTTTCTAAGATGAATTCCATTCAACTTGTCCTTGCTATACCTACAACCCATCATTAGTAAGTTCATCAGATGGATGTGAAGAGTGACTTTATTCATGGTGACCTTTAGGAGGAAATCTACATGGATTAGCCACAAGGCTTCATTCTAAATCCCTCACTTGTGTGTCAACTTCAAAAGTCTCTCTATGGCCTCAAACAATCTCCTCAAGCTTGGTATGCCAAGATGGATGCATTCCTTTTGGCAATTGGTTTCACTTGATTTCATTCTATTTGAACACATACATTTTTTGACAAGATGAAACTCTCACACTTTTGGTTCTTTATGTTGATGACTTGTTGATCATAGGGAGTCACTCATACAACATCAAGACACTAAAAAATTGCTCTACATGATAGATTTATGATGTTAGACTTGGGTCTTTTGCATTACTTCTTGGGGATTGATACCACTTAGTCATCTTTAGATACCATCATTAGACAACCCAAGTATGCACTCGATATTCTCTCCATATTTCACATGGCTGACTATAAGCCTACACTAACTCCATTTTTTGAGGGGCCAAATTTGAGGACAAGTTCTCATCACCCTTGGTTGATGACACTTTATACTAATATCTAGTTAACAGCCTCATGTACTTGACTCGTACGTGATCTGACATTTTATATGTTGTGGGCATAGTCTCTCAAATCATGCAAGAGACACATGTCTTGCATTGCAAAATAGATAATTGGATCCTTCACTACATTTAGGGTACTCAAAATTATGGAATTTAGTACATGCAAAAGGTATGTATTTTGACTTGGTAGGATGTATATATCCAGATTGGGCAAGTGATTCTTAGGATCGTAAGTCTTTAGGATATTGTTTCTTAGTTGGTCTTGGTTTAGTTTCTTAGTTGAGCAATAAGTAGTTTTCAATCTCTTTCATTGACAGAGGTTGAGTATCAAGGGGTAGTTAAAGCCATGAATAATACTATTTGACTTCAAAATATTCTCACTTAGGTCAACATTCTGGTCAGAAAGCCTAGCATCATCTTTTGTGAGAATCAATGTGTTATATAGGTCTCAAGAAATCCAATTCATCATCAGAGGAAAAAACACATTGAGATAAATGTGCACTACATCTGAGAGCTTATTCAAGAAGGAAACATTGATCTTAAGTATTGTTATACATTAGAGAAAATTGAAAACATGTTCACCAAACCCTTCACTAAAAGCAAGTTCCTTCATTTGCAATCTTTGCCTAGGATGTGACATCTGTCTACTTCAGGAGGGACATATTATTCCTTCATTCTCTCTATTCTAGGGAGGCTTTTTTCTCTCTCTATTTGGAGCAACTATTCCTCTTATAGTGGGATTTTGGTTTTGGGGGGATCTCTACGTACATAGGTACCTAACATGGCCTTGTTTGTTGAGAACCATATTTTCACCCATCTAAACTATGCTTAAGCGGGGGTGTTAGTGTAGGTTTTTATTTTTTATGTTAGGGGTATTTATTTTTCCTACACATATTATTTAAGCTTTCTTAGGTTTGTAAGAGTGGTTAATATGAGGTTGCATGGAAAAATACTTCAACTACATGTGTAACTCTCTCCCTCACATGTGTAGTTGAGCTAGACACCCTCTTTTGGCTTGTTGTGCTACCTCACATAACCACTATTTTTTCATTTCCTAAGTCGGTAATGGGGTAGTTGGGTTGCTCATCCTCTTTTGGCTTTATGTGCCAACTTTCACAACTCCTTTCATATCTTCATGTAAGGAGGTTATGTCACATGTTTTTGTATTTTACCAAGTACGTAAAACCTCCCACATTATATGGGGAGTAGGAGTTAATGCACACCTTGGATGTATATGATACTATTTTTTTATATAATTAACACTTACTCTCACCTTCACTAGTTTAATGATAGCTCGTTGAGAGTATTGAGAGTTCATTTTAAATTTCTCTTCATCTAGTTGTTTTTTTAATCTTTGATCAACTATTTCTTGGAGTTGCATATGATCTATGACCAACATTAGATCCTTTCTCAATTCTCATTTCTCACAAAATCTAACAAAACCTATAAAAGCACATCTTTATCATTTATGAGGTCTAAGTTACAATTCAATTGAACAATCACTTCATATCTGAGTATTCAACATTGGGCAATAGAGTACAACACTCTACATCAAGTATGATTTCATGTTTATCATGTTACTACATTAACACTTGTGGTGCTTATCTAAAGAGAATTGTATTACCACCTTTATGTGATACTTCATAAGAGGGTTTCATACCTAAGGTTTAATTGTTTAATTTCAACATTTTCATTAATTTTTAGCCTATATCCCCCCTAGGAAAATCCCTCTTTTTTATCAATCATAGTTGTTATGAAGGTGGGAACACCAACACAAGGTTTGACTTATGTGAGCCTCTATAAAACATAACTATCATTCCCTATTTTTGTGTGTGCAGGTTCATATACGATAGTAGTGACTATTACAAAAGTGTGAAGTAGACAATAATAGTTAGTTATAGATTTTGAATAAGAGAAAATACTAGGACTAAGACACCCAACACACCAATTTGACTCCTTTTAGATATATATTTTTGGAGATAGCCATACATAACCTCCTCACTATATTTTCAGTCCATTCTATTAGTTTGGACACACCTTGGACTAGTTTGCCCAACACACCAGTATAACACTTTCAACTCTAGATTGTAGGTCTAGGATCCTTTCTATGTCCTCTTTCTAGATTTAACCTACTATGTTGGGTTTTTGTTCTATAATTTATCATTATCAATAAACATCATCATTTTTCTATCATTTGAGCTAGTTCATTCACACACACTTCATAATCTCAAATCTATTGCAACAAAGGAACATACACCCATGTGTTTAGATATCATATTAGGACTGTAGATGAACCTATTTGTGTTTTAATTGTATGTTATAGAGATTTGAGATCTTTTGAATCCATAGGGATGGGATCCTATTTATATACATGTCATAAGTATATAATATATATGATTTAAAATGAAAACTATGATGACATAAAAGGAGGATGCCAAGGATTTCCACATGAATATAATCCAATGCATGCATGCTCTCAAATATCCCTCCATGACATGCACAATACTTGCATACATGCAACCCCCTTTCATGTAAGGCATTGTCATGTTTGGGACCCACCTATCATAATAATCTCCAATTACAATGTCTTCCTCAACATGCACATGGCCTCTTAAACATGTAATAAAATTGCATGCACACATAGGAACCTACATCAAATGAGACCCACATGTCATAAATCAATCATAATTGAGTCTTACACTATTATAATCTATCATTTGATAATATGATTAATAAAATATCATAATTATTCATAAGAACTCTTAGGACATGACACACATAACAAGTTTAGCTACATAGTGGGGTTTTCCATGTGGGATACATATTTCAACATAAATAGCTTGCATGTCATTCTAGTCGTGCCTGCCATGTGGGATGTCACCTTACTAAAATAGGCCCCATAGAATGACACCATTAGATGAACATAAAACAAAATATAAAATATATAATTAATTTAGTGTTAGGACTTGCAAAGGTTGAGATACCCTAATCACAACATGTTATGTTGAGAAAACCCCCAACAATGACATCTCTTCTTTTGTGGTAGTTATAGAATTCATAGAATTTTTCTATTACTACCACCTATTATGGACAAATATATATCTATGCAGGACACTCAACTACAAAAAATATATAGAATAAATTTATTATATTTTCTATATTACAAATAATCTTTAGAGAATAAGGTGAAATTCCAATTCAAACTTAATTTTGTCATACATTGCATAACATGCACAATGTAGAACCAATACAACATTATTGGAAATTATTAATGATCCATATAAACAAGAATTTAACAATAAATAAATAAGAATATTTTAACTAATCAATGCACTGAATTTCTATAAAATGGCTAGTTACATGTTACACAACAAAAAAATGCTAAAACTACTAAATCTACCTATTACACTTAGTATTTAATACACATGTAAATAAGTATTGATAATTATGATGAGAAAATTCCCCAAGAGGTATTACTAAGAACACATCAACACACATCATATCTATCAATGGATCTCTGAGAGAGGACAAATATATAGTGTATCCTATTGAATCTAAACCTCCAAATTTTTCTCACAACGTCTCAATAAAATTGGATAACAATACATTTGGTCCACCATTGGACTAGATAGACCCAAAAAATATACTAATATAGCCTATAGTATGAGGTGATTATAGATGAACACTACTATCCATAACATAGACAATTACTATACACAAATCAAAAGGTCTTATACTAAATAAAGTCACGAATTTGTATTTCTCTTATTTCTAAAGAAAATATTAAAACATAACAAATAAATTACAATGTTTCACAATTATCCTCTTTTTAATAGTTTTCTTTTTCAAAAAAAAAATTAAAATATTACCAATCAATAATAATATTCATCCCATATAGATGGTAAAACAATAATAATAATTAATAAGATTTGACCTCCTTATTAATAATTTATTTTTTATTATTGAATTAAGATACCTAATAAAAAATATTAGGTGTAACATTTTATTTGAATGTACACTCTTAAGGACCTTTGTTTTATAAAATATGGATACTAATATTAATTTTATATTAAAGAGAAATGGATAATTTAACAACGATCTATTATATTATATTGTTCATATAATAACAAGAATACAATATGAGTAGACTAATTAGATGAATGTGTTAACTAATTTTAATTGATTAGTTAATCAAATAAGGTAAAAATTGAGAATTTTAATTTTAATTTTGGGTAATGTGTGAATATGTGTTGGATTTTAACATTTTAATTTATTTATTTATTAAAATTATCATTTTATTTATTTAAAAAATTTAAAAATTGGCTCAATTTAATTAAATAATAAGAATTATTTAATTAAATGATAGTTGATTTTAAGGATGATTAAATAATGATTATTATTTGAAGAATGATGTAAATGGTAAGAATTTTAGTGTAAATTCATTCTACAATGATTATTTTTATAAATCATCTTTGAAATATGTACTAAAAGCATATACATATATATTATTATATCATCAACTAAGTGATATTTAAAAAAGTAATATGACTAAAAGAATAATGAACAAATTTAGATATTACTTTCAATTTCTAATGAACATATGACTTACACCTCCTACGTGTTTGGATAGGATGGCTACGACTTCAAAATGTAAGTGGACTTTTTAATATGTTGAGAGGTATTCTACAATGAGAATATAAAAGATGAAGTGCAATAATGTGAATGTGTTAACAAAAAATCTTATATTTTTTTCTAAATTTCACAACAATAAATATTAATATTTAAAAATAAACATTATAGTTCCAAAATAAGTAACTCATAAAATTATCTACATATATTTAATAATAAATAATATAATTCCAAAATAAATAAAAGAACTTCAAATGAATATCTCTCAAACTTTTTAAACTAGTATATCTATATTTAAAAAATATAGGTAAATTATAATTGATTGTTCCCTTTTAAATATTATGCCACTCTTCCGCTATCATTTGAATGTAACGGTTTCATATAGTTGGAGACAAGTGGTGAGGGTTCTAATTTATTTGGAGTAATAAAATTGCAACTCCACAAAAACCTAAAGATGGCATATTTCATGCATTTACCCATCATTTGCATGTCAAATTGTTTCTAAATCAAATTTTTGTTTATGGACATTTTGATGTCATTGTAGATGCCTCTCAGCATAATGACATAATAAATATATTTACTAGCATATGTATATTTAAAAAATATAGGTAAATTATGCCCAGCATTATCTAAGACGTCACTACTCCACTAACCTCTCAACACTACTTGGTTTTATTGATTGATTTATTCATGCATTTACCTGTCATTTACATGTGAAATTGTTTTAAAATTGAGTTTTTGTTTACGGACATTTTGATGTCATTGTAGATGCCTCTTAGCATATCTAGTATACTTTTTTTCAAAAAATATATGTCAAATATGCCAAGAGATCATATCTTATAATAGAAAAGAATCATCTATAAAATAAATGTTCTTCTAAAATACTAAACACCAAGAATACAAATCCATTAAAGTCCTGCATACAAAAAGTTGTGAATAGCTGGAGACAAGTGGTGAGGGTATGATTTTATTTAGAGCAATAAAACAACACCTCCACAAAAGCTCAAACATGGAATATTTCAAGCTTACTTGTCATTTGCATGTCAAAATTTTTCAAAAATAGATTTTTGTTTACAAACATTTTGATGTCATTGTAGATGCCTCTCGACATAAAAACATCTATACTAATAATTAAATCCTCTTGCTCCTAAAAAATAATATTAGGAAAATAATTGTTCAGGAATGTTAGATGAATTAAATCTTATTAACTACTTGTATACCTATGTTCTTAAAAAAATATAATTGTCTTGCATCTTTATTAGTTGTCAAGAAGGACATGGAGCTGAATAATGGTGCACTCTTTCATTCTCATTAAAGATGTAACAATTTTCATATACTTAGAGACAAGTGGGATGATTCTATTTTATTCATAGTAATAAAATAATACTTATAGAGAAACTGAAACATGCATGCATTTACCTGTCATCTATACATCAAATTTAATCAAAATCAATTTTTTGTTTACCGATATTTATATATCATTGTAGATGCCTCTCACATAACGACATAATTAGGCATTCCATCCAATTAATTGACTTAGACATAAAAATGGACATATTTTGTCGGCCTTCCAACCTGCAGACAAAAATACTCTTATCATGCCTTGCCATCTTCCTTGGGAGATGTCTCATTGTTAGATGAAATCACCTGAAAAAGCAATTTCCTGAGTTAGAATTTGTATGAATATTTTCAAGAGTCAATATGTAGTTTATTGGTTAAGTACAATTAATTGTGATGATCATATGTTTCTTGATTATGACATCCACCAAGATTGAAATCTTTGAAAAGAACAAGAGAGTCGTAATATAATATGAGAATAGAATGAATGGGAATTAGGTGCACTTATAAGTATAATAAATTTTATTTGTGTTCATGTTGTGTGCTCACTACTTACATGATATTAGTTCTCAATAGCCAAGTGATAGAGGAATGAATCATTGCCAATATAAACTTATCTCTTAAGAAGTAGATAATACACTCTTCTTGATGACTAATTAGTAATTATTGATAAATTAGTACTTAAATGTTATAATATCAATTAATATATTATATTAATAATTATTATGAAAAGTAATAACACAGTGGGAGTGGAAGGCAGAGTGCTAGGGTTTTTAGAGCAGGAGATGATGTAGAGGAGGCAAATGAGGGAGATGGAGATGGGGATGCAGAGACTAATGGTGTTGGTCCTAGATTGTGTGCCTTGTTTTGGGACTTTGGGATATTTCTGCTCTTCGCACTTATACCATCCACTCTATTTTCCCTTCTCTAGTTGGCTGTAGGGATTTGGTTTTTGCTCTTGCAATACCTTGTTTTGGGTTTTTTTGTAGTGGCATCTACTTTGCAAGGTGCTTTGTGGATTCTGGACTTTGGTGTGATGTTGAAATGGGTTGTGTTTGTTGTATCCTATGTTATCTTGTTGATGTTCATTGGACACTCTTTGTTTTGGACTCACTAGTTGTGGCTCGTGGGTAGCTTTTGTGTGGGGCTTTTCTCCCATTTCCTGGCACCAGTGCATATGTCTTTGGATGTTTCTTTGTTGTGTATCACTTGTCTATCATTGAATGCTTCCCTAACTATTGATAGTTTTTATAAATCTTCTTCTGTGGAAGGGTTCAAGGCTGGGTTCCCTATCTTCTCTAGGGCCTACATGTTGTTTGGAGGAGGCTCTACTCTTTCTCCTTTCGGGGTCTCCTCTATGGGTTTTGGTAGAATTCATGTATTTTTCCCAAGCCTAAGTTTGATCTCATTATGTGCATTTCCTTCTCTCTTGTGTCTTTATTGTGGGGAGGTAGGGTTCTTGTTGCAAGTTTCATTGGTGGTAGGAAGATGGTTTTTGCCACTTGTGGGAGATAGGGAGGAATTTTTTCCCTTATGGTCCTTCCTTTGAAGATTCCCATGAATTTTCTTGTGTTTTCTAGGAGGTACTCTTCTATTACCTTTCCTATCTAGGTGGGGGATTTTAGTTTGGGCACTCTCTCAACCTTAGATGGTTCCTTTTTTTACAAGTGTGGTTGTCATTGCACCAAAAGATTGACTTGTTAATGCCTGATACAACCAATAGACTTATATAATTCATAGGAGGTAGTTAGCTCATGTCACAAACCTAAGCACTGCACTACACAACACAAGGGGACCAAGGGTGCACACCTTGCACAACAATCCCCCCAATGCAAACGAGGGGTTTGAACCTGTGACCAAGCTCTGATACCACTTGTTACAAGTGCGGTTGTCGTTGTACCAAAAGATTGACCTGTTAATGCTTGATACAACCACTAGACTTATAGAATCCATAGGAGGCGGTTAAGCCATGTCATAAACCCATGCACTACACTGCACGACACAAGGAGACCAAGGGCACACACCTTGCAACACCTTTGTGGAGAACATGAATTATTACCTTGTTGATAACAGGCCTATTGATGTGGCTCTTAAGCTTGTGCTTGCAAGGGTATTCATGGTAAGTGATTCTATTACCAGAGGACCTATGGAGGTCGTCCTTATGTGGGTAGGTTTTTTTTTTTCTAGGTTTAGGGATGTCTGCCAAAACTCTATTTTGATTTTGATTCAATCTCTTGTTATTATGGTTTATGATTATTTAGTTGGGACTAGGTTTTTTATGATTTTAAGGTATATGGATGCCCCTATAACCAAGTATGATCTCTATCCATGGCTAAGAAAGTCTCTGCTCATGGTGATCCTTCAAGAAAAGGGTTACGTGATAACTTTCAAAACCTACTAGTAGTTTTTTATTTCCTTCATTATTTGGCTGGTGTAAGGGTTTTTGTTTGGTTTATGGTTCAGGGTGCTTCCCTAAACCCCTTTGTTCTAAGTATTAAAGCCTACTAAGGGTTTGAGACCATTGTTACCACCAGTTGGGTGCTCCAATCAAAAGCCCTAGTTTCAAAAAAGGGGTGTCCTCTTTTTTGGTGTCTAGTGGTCTCATAGCTTGTGATTTCCTCCTAGTTATGGAAAGGTATAGGCCCTCTCTCACTTTTAATTAATCGAAACATTATTATCAAAGTATTATTATATTTGCAAGAGCTTTATCAAATCTAATTAATCATTTTAAGTTAATTAAATAAATGTAATCATTGAAATAACAATTATCTTAGATAATAAAGCAAGGTCAATTGTTACCCCGAATGGTAAGTAAATACAAATAGGAAAATTAAACAAAATTAATGTCTAGATACTTATCTTTAATTTTGTTGTAGAGTATTTCTTCAAATGTCAAGATCTATTTTTTAACACTTTATAATTTTCCTCTAATAATGAAATAACTTGCACAAGAGAAAAATATAATAGGAAATATATTGCAAGTACTTAATAATAATAATCCACTTGGAAGGGGCAGCCTTCAAATGTGGGCCACTTTAAAGGGCCTACCTCCAATAATCATTGATGAGAACACAATAAACAACATGATGTAATTAGTTAACCTTTACCTTTCATATATACCATACTCATGTCATTGATGTCACCTAGGCTAACCTAACTGCTTGTATAATTATACAACTTAATTAAGGGTTATACTACCCATAATTCAATTGTCAATATACTCATTCACACTATAGGTTAAGGGTGTAGAATTTCTCTCCCCTTAAAATTAACATAATTCCCAATATAGATATAGCTAAAGGACAACTTCATCTTCCTATGTCACATGAGCTTCAATGGCCAAATTCTTCTAGTTGATCAAATACTCTATAAATTTTATCATTTACAACCTCCTAATGTGTATCTAAATAATTCTTGTATGTTTTGAGTCTATGTATTTAAATTATGTGTTAATCAACATGCTACTTTATCCTAATATATGTTGACCTTCTCCTTGTACTCCTTAAGACTAGAGAGTGTCTCTTGTTGGCACTATTCATGTTCTTCTATTGCTCTAAATTTTGAGTGTACCCTCAAAGAAAAGGTGATGGGTGGTGCATGGTTGGTCCTAGTAATATTTTGAAATAGATTAAATCGGGAGAGGGCCTGAACCCAAAATAAACTAGGGAGGAACTCACAAGAAGTGAGACCACCAACACCTACAAAGAGAAAAAGCCTTTGTAGCAGGAGAGGCTTTTGACTAGAGCATCCAAATAGTGGGAACAAGGATCCCAAGTCCTCAAAAGGCTTACTCTTTTAGAATATAGGAGTTTAGGAGATCACCCCAAACAATATTCCAACCAAAAGCCCTTGCACTAACAACACGCTAGCCAAGGAAGTTAAAAAAAAAACATCGAGTTTTGAAAGACTTCTTCCAACCTTTTTCCCGAAGGACTTCCTTTTATAAAAACATACTCTAGAAAAGGAGGAAACAACAAAGGTGTGAAAAACAACTAGTTTTGGAAGGCACCCAGCAACCCAAAAATAGACCAAACCCTTAAGAGACCACCTTGATATGGGACAATGTTAGACAAAGGATGAGGCCCCAAAGATCTTTAGATATCTTGAGACCTTGTGCCAAAAATAGGTCACCTAGCCATTCCAACATAATATCAAATAGTAAACCCAAATAATGAACTAGAAAAGATAAACACATAGGGTTTTGAAAGGCCTCCCTTAACCTTATTGAGTTGGGAATCCTTGTAGACAAAGCAACATGCAACACCTCTATAGGTCTGCTGCTTGCAATAACACTACGAGGCAAGAGACCAATAGTAGAAACAAGACTATCAAGAAAATCCCCCTCTATAGGATCTGCATGACATAGGTCATTCTCTAAGTCCACCTCTATAGAACTCACAAAAGAATTAATAGATATCTTGACAACTAAATCCCCATCATTATCCATGAAACAAGCCCCAAGAAAAACACCATCCATGGCTCCACCAAACAACAATGGAACCCAAAACAGATAGATGGCTAAAAAATTCACCACCGCAAAAATTGAAGGACAATAGACACCCTCTGTGCGGGTCACTGGAAGAAGTTGAGTCCACTTTTTGGCCAAAAAGTGGAAGTGTTTTCCTTGATTTTTAGATTTTGCCACATTTGACCTAAACATTTAAAGCACTTAGAGATTAAATCTTGAAAAATGTCAATAATATGAAATGTAGCACTCAGGGTCTACTTTCCAAATTTGTAATTTATTTTAATACCCAGATAATAGAAATTGACTTTCGAAATGGATTTCTAAAAACCACTTTTTAAAATTGCATCTTTCAGGACCATACCACTTTTTGACACAAATGTTTTTTTTTTCTCAAAACCTCTTGGGAAATGATCTCTAATACACTAAAGATTGATGAGGATTTTTTTGTGTAATTTTTTTTTATTAATTTTTAATTGACCCTAATTGTCATTTTAAAAACTCGTCATGTACGACCAACATAATTTGAGCTAAACTTATCTTCTTCTTTTTTTTTAATTGAAAAGAATTTTGTGTAGATTGAGGATGTATAAATTTTTTTTTCAAAAAATGTAAAAACAAAAAAGTTATTAAATAAACAAAATTAATCAATATTTCAAGTTTATGGTCTAGTTTGAGTACAAATTAATTGAAAAATAGATAAAATAACAAAATATTTTAAAAAATTACATATTCAAAATCTAAACAAAATAATCTAAAATGGGTTTTAATTTCGTAAAAAAATTCTTTGATAATGGACATGAAAAATATGGCAGAAGTTAGTATTTGAGTATTTCATTGAAACAAGCATGAACTTGCAGGTCAAAGGCTAAGGATTGGGCATTCCATGTCTTTCTCAAGCCTAAACCTGATGTACATGGCGGGCTTTGGATTCAAAACCTAAGTAACAGGGCCCCATTAATTTTTTAACCGTTAAATTTTCATAACATGACCCTGTTATTTAAATAGCGAGTTTCCATTTCTAAAACAAGGTCCCATTATAAAATAGCCGTTATTGTCAAAAAAAGGAGAGAATGTAGTAATTACAAATATTCTTATTGGGATCCGTACTAATAGAGAAAAATTACAATTCAATTATATTAATGTTACACCTAAAGGAAAAGAAATAAAAATTGAAAATAATACACTACCCTCATTGAATGGAAATCAATGCAATTTTTTTAATATTGAAAGCAATGCATTAGAAAATCTTAATGGTTTAGTTTACTGGAGGCAAATAATAACACATTCTAATAGGTTATGTAGTCACACAAATCTGTCTAGCTTAATTAAATAAATATTAGCTATTTATTTGATTAAAAATCCACTAGCCATTAGTTAATTAAATTAATATTTAATTAATTCATCTCCAAACATTCTCCTATTAATTAAATAAATTATTCAATTTATTTTAATTAATTCATTAAATCAAATTTCAAATCAATTAAATAAATAAAATCAATTTATTTAATTAAAATCCCCTTTTTCCTCTTTTAAATAAATTAACATTTATTTAAATCATTATCCCCCCACTTGCATTTTCCTACAAAAGCAACTTCCACACATTTATTAAAATAAATGAATTTTTATTTTAATAAAATCCTATTTTCCCTCACCCACCAAATCCACTTGCAAAATCTAATCCCCTTCTAGATTCTTCTAAACCCCTTTCTAATTAGCCTAATCCATCCCCTAATTATTGTCACATTCCTAAGCAAAATGAAGTCACTTCTCAAAGACTCCAAAGTCTTTGAAAAGGATTTAATGCTTTGTGTGTTCAACAAATTAACCCCCAAAGTCTTCCAAGACCACTAATGGCTCTTACATGACCATTTATGGCTCTTACATAACCATTTATGGTTATTTCAAACCTGTCTCCCCAAACATTTATTGTTTTGACCATATTCATCCATTTCACATTTGCACAAGAGTTTATCCATTGGATAAAAGCTTTATTCTTTGAATAAAGATTTTATTCATTCAACCAACCTTGACTCAAAATTCCAAGGTCATATCATGCATTTAATGCTTATTCCCTCCCCTCTCAACCTATCTCACATTGACACTTGTCATCGTGGGATTGGGTTGAAAACCCTCACATAGATTTGAAATCATTCAATCTTGACCCTTGTTGAGATTGCTCAATCTCAACCATCCATTGCTCCATTTTTCCTATAAATAGAGCCCATTCCTTCATACTCCAGATCCTGAAAACTTGTATGCATTTAGGCTATAGGCAATTTTAGAGAGCATTTAGCATAAGCAATCTAACATCTTATCATTTTGGTTAAAATACATCATTTTAGCATTAGTATTAGCTTTTATTTCACATTTAGAGCTATACTACAAATCTCAATCCTCCATAAGCATCCATAGTGCAAAAAGCTGCTAAGAGGCAGTTGGAGATGTCTCATGATCTTTGTTCTACTTATTAGATATATTAGCATGTCTCTTTGTGTCTCTTTTGGTATGCCTTCATATGTTTAGTTTTAGATTGACTAACACTAATGTTTCGTGTGTTTTTGTGTTATTTGATCATAGACTAACCTTGTGCCATTTAGGAGGGCATCATTTGGTGAACCCGACGTGAATCGAACATGCAACCTTCTGATATTTTTTTGTTAACTAACATATTTTGCTTGTTGAAAGTGCCACACAGGTCGCGCTTCGACGCTATTGAACACGTTTTAGCGCTATCGAAACCTTTTCTTTCAGCGCTATTGTCCCTAAAATAGTGCTATTGAAAAAGTTTTAGCGCTATTGACTCTATTCTAGCACTTCTGATACCATTCTGGTGCTATTGAAACACTTCTGGTGCTTCTGTCCTTTCTGTTTCTTTTATTCTTTCAGCGCTACGGTGTAAATTAGTGCTTCTGTAAACACAGAATAGCGCTATTGTGTAAATTAGCACTTCTGCAAAAACACAGACTAGTGCTATTGCGACAGAGTGTTGTCCAAGACGACTTGTAGCCGAAAAATTGAGCATCTTAGGCTTGTGGAAGCCCCCCTTGAATATCGATTTTTACTAACTTGTTTTTGTTAATGCAGGTTAACAACTCACCATAAAAATCACACATTTTGTCATTTGGTGCTTAAAAAGAACATTGAAAAACACAAAAACAACAAAAAAATTTTTTCATTGTTTTCTAGTTAGGATTCATCTTTCTATTAGTGCTTAAAATCAACACACAAAGTTCTTTTCTTGCATAAAACTACAAAACAAAAAAATGTTCATTGTTTTCTAGTTAGGACTCATTTTCTTTTGGTGCTTAAAATCAACAACACAAATTTGATTTCCTTGCATCAATTCGGACCTAAAATTTACAATCCACACTTCAAAATTTTGGTGCAAATAAAATACACAATCCACTTGTTTTAATTTTTGCAAACAAATTTTACTTCAAGCAAAAACGTGTTTTCATTAAGTTGACTAGGATTTCCAAATTTTTAGATTACAACACATTTTGCCATTGAAGTTAAAACGAACACCATGGCTGTTGGAGCAACATCTCCAAATAGTTAGATAATATTTGCAATGATGGATTAAAAAGAACAAGTGAATTTCGTGTTTGGCACGCTTGTGCACAAAAGTCAGTCGAGTGGACCTACCTCTAACACACACTATCCTCTCCCTTGGCTCTCGTGGTCCTAGGTGCAAGAGAAAAGTGTTAGTAACACTCAAAATTTTATCTTTTTAAGAGAGGCCTACCAAGGGATCGATACTCTTGGGAATGACCTCAAGTGGTAAATCCTTCAAGCCGCTATAGAAATCAGGTGAGAGCAAAAGCTGTAGCCTTGGGTATAGCTGCTCCTACAGTGTAACTGGCCGAAAGAACAAATGGGCCCCACCACCAGTTACAAGGCTCTTAAGTGAGTCACTGCAGAATGAACTTATGTCCAAAAACATCGAACATGACTAAACACCTTTAAGTAGTAGCCCACCTGTTCTATTGATTGAGGATATTTGAGATATAATTTAGTGCAAGAGCATAGATGGTTTTGCTCCCAAGATACTCACCATACATATTTCCTTGAGTAGAAACATAGCTTTTTGAAAAGTCACTTGTGGCTTGATAAAAGTGGTGACTCCCCCATCATAGGGATCATCTATTTGTTATGCTCGTGCAAGACTTAGTATATCACATCCTTACCTGCCACGGTGGGATTCATAAGGTATGTAGTACCAAAGTTGAAGAAATATCAAGATGTGGGCTAAATTTATCACAACTGGCCATTTGACCTTAGGGATAAAATATGTTTGAAGTGTGTTCATTTTACAGACCTAGTGCAAATTGAGCCGACTTCAGGCTTTGGAAATACACCTTAAAATACATCTAAAGGAAGGGTCAAAAACAAGTCCAAGGATTGGGTTGATCTAGACCCATACTCATTTGTGCCTTTGAGGCTACATTCTTGTGTTTGTGTGCTTGCTTTGTTTTCTTATCAAAGAAAAATCAGAAAATCAATCCCAAAAACAAAGTATTCATCCAACATTTCTCAAAAACAACCAAAAATACCAAAAAACAAAGTACAAACAAAAAGAATCAAAATTTATGACCATTCTTCACATCTTGCGAAAGAAGAAGCGTCATCAGAATATCACCTTGAAAAGAAGACCATTAAGCTCAAAGGCTTTGATCAAAAGGAGGAAATTCTTCTATCTCAATAGACAAGTTTTTGTCTCACATAGAGTCTTTCTACATCGCATGCGTCTATACCTTCAAGGTAAAACAAACGAGTTTGATTCAGAATCATTGAACCATAGAGCTTTTCTGCAATATAGAGCTCTGAGTTATCACAAAAATCAAGGAGGAAAGATTAACCCCAACTTCTTCCCAAACATCTGTATCACCTACAACACAGCTCGAGAAGTGCCACTAACACCTGAAAGGGAAGAAGTAGAGTTTGTTCCATTTGTAACACAAAGTTTTTATTGAAGTTGAAAACAAAACATCCATCATCTCATTCATACATCATTCCATCATCAATTCATCCCAAAAACTCTCAAAACATTAAGAGGTTCTTGTCCCAAGATTCCTTTTTAGATATTGCTTGAATCAAACATATCACATCACTTTTTAGATTGTTTCTACATCTAGGATAAGCTCATCCTAAGAGACACATCTACATAGGTTAAAACTAGTTCATGAGTGAATCCTCTCATTACTAGGTAGTCAAAATTTGTAACACATCTCAGATTTCTCTACACCTTATCACATCCAAACTCCTCAAAACAAACAAGCAATTCAAAGAAGGAATTTCGGTTACATCTACCTTAAAGTGCTAGAGATCCCCATACAATACAAATCACCAACCATCAATCTTTCATTTCATCAAACGACTCATCATCATCTTCAATCAACTTCAACAAAAAGCTTACAAACAAAATGGCTCAAACCCGATCACGGTCAAGGCAACAAGAAATAGAAATTGAGGAAGAAGAAGAAAATCTCAATGAATTTCAAGAAGCACTTGGAGGCAATATAAATGACGAAAACCCAAGTACTCCCACTCCTTCAACAATCGAAAGGGTTCAACATAACCCTCATTTTAACAGATTGTTTGATGAAATACTCAGGAGCAATGCGGATGCTCACTTCTTAAAACTCACTCAAGAAGGAGCCAAACTTCCCTCTGACTTTGATCTTGCCCAATTAAGACAAGCATCAGAAAGACAAAGTCGTCATGAAGAGGAAAGAGGTAGAGATCCCATCAGATATAACATTCCTTGAGGTAACCCACCACCTCCTCCTCCAAATGAAATGGAGATGTTGTGGCAACAAGTCGAGAATCTTGCCCAACAACTTCATAGTGGTGTTAAGAATAATCAATTCTCACTTAACGACATATGTCCCTATCCGTTTGATAGAAGTCTTTATATGCCACCCTTTCCACACAGGTTCGAAACACCAAAATTCAAAAAATATAGAGGAAAGGGAGATCCTCGTGATCATGTCAGAGAATTTCATTCCGCTTGTCTGGAAGTAGCATATGAAGACACCTACCTAATGCGCCTTTTTCCTCAAAGCTTGGGAGGAACAACCACATCATGGTTTTCCCGACTACCAGGTGGCATTAGAAAATTTGAGGAACTCATTCAGAAGTTCCTATCTCATTACTCTTATAATATTGAACGCGACATCACCATGGCTGATCTGTGCAATACCAAACAAAAACCAGGTGAATTATTCTCAGTATTCCTGCAACGATGGTGACAAATGTCTAGCAGACGTTCTCTTCAATTACCTGAATGAGAACTAGTAGAAATTTTCATTTCCAACTTAAACGAAGAAATGGAATTTCACCTGGATGTCAAAGACACAGACTCTTTTAACGATATGATCACCAAGGGTATAAAATGTGAAAGGGCACTCATCAAGAAAGGACTCATCAAAATCTTTAATGAACCAAAAGATGGTCCTCACCCGCACTTCAATAGCGATAAACTGAACTTCTGGAACAAAAATAAGAATATCATCAATGATGGGGTTGTGGATGCTCGAACTATCCAAAATGCACAACCTGTGGTTTGATTTGCAAGACAAAATCCTCCACCTCAGAATAACACAAATGTTCCTCCTAATCAAGGTCGCATCACATCTCATGATGAACCAAGACCTCGTCAGCAAAAACAAAAACGCACATACACTCCCTTAGGGGAACCCATTGAAACAGTGTTGTGACAACTCATTTCTTAGAATTTGATCACTCTACCTAAGCTATCAAACTATGAGCCTCAGGTCAAACCAGCATGGTGGAGAGATACTGAACACTGTGAATTCCATCAAGGGAGAGGACACAAGACAAGTAATTGTCACCGCTTGAAAGATCTCATTCAAGATCTTATTGATCAAGGAGAAATTGAAATTGAAGGACATGACCCAAAAATGACCAATAATGATCATCTAATGTTCAAGAATCCACTTCCATCACAAGATCAAAGGGGTCCTTCCACTTCCTGGCGAGGCACTGATACCACTGATTATATGCATGCTGCGTATAACTACACTGTAAATCACCTGTATGATGCCAGTGAACAAATTGCAACTATAACCTTCAAAAATCCCACCTCAAATTGCAATGTTGTTACACGTCATGGCAAGGTCACCATCAAGGCAGCTCCACAAGGCACCACCTCTGTCTCAAAGCAATACAATCTTGTGGAACAATTAGATAAAATGGCTGCGCTTATATCCATTTTAGAGCTATTACGCCTATCGCCATCTCATAAAACAATCTTGGATCAAGAACTCCAAGAGGTGTCAGTCCCTGCAAACCTGAATACGGACCAGTTTCAAGCCATGGTTGGAAATCTAAAGTCATCACCTTGTCTCACTTTTTCTGAAAGTGACAATTCTTCCTTCCAACAACCTCATAATGCTTCGCTACACATTGAAGGCTTTATCAACCAACACAGGATCAAGCGAGTCTTGATAGATAATGGAGCAGGCCTAAACATTTGCACACTATAGTTGGTCATAGCATTGGGATATGCAATAGAATCAGTGGATCCTCACAAGAAGATCACCATCAAGGCCTATGATGATGCAGAGCGTTCATCCAAAGGAGCTGTGGTACTACCAATCCGAGTGGGCCCTATGGTAAAGCACATCATTTGTCAGGTTTTGGACCTTCCTCTGCCATATAATCTATTATTAGGGAGACCTTGGATACATGCCATGCAAGTTGTTCCATCTACCTACCATCAATGTATCAAGTTCCCACATAACAGTACAAAGATCACAATCCTGGGCGATGCAAATCCCTTTGCATTTTGCCATAATATCAGCCATCAACCAGAGATTACTATTCCTAATAATAGGGAAGCTATTTCTTCCACATCATATGTAAATCCCACCTCTCTTGCCAGTTCGAACACCCCTATACCCAAGCAAGAAAAGCTTAAAATGAAAGTAGCAGAGGAAGGTCCTGGAGAATACAACTTGAGTCAGCTCTTTTGTGTGGGACAAATGTCCACTTCTCCTAGAACACATGGTAAACCACAACAGTTACTCCAGCAACCACTAATCACGCCTACATGTGTCTTGACACCTTTTGTCGTTGGAAAGAGTCAAGAGGAAGAGACACAAGATGAGGACCTAGCGGAATGGATCTATAAAGATCCCATCACCACTGATAAACCGCGAGTTACACTTCCTACGGAACAGTATGGCAAAGGCCTCCTCATTATGCAAAGAATGGGATATGATGGTCAGAGTGCTTTGGGATACTGCAAACAAGGACGACATGAACCTCTACTACTAGAATTCAAGCCCAAAGGTAATACGGGCCTAGGCTTTGAAAAAGAGATCCTTCCTAAACTCAGATTCAAAGGAAAACCCAGCAAACCATTTTGCCCACCTACTGCAAAAAGGACACCTTTCATAATCAAAGCACCATCAAGCACTATCCCCACTGCCCCATCAAGGCTCACAACTCCACCGCAACCATCACCAATGCCAAACATCCCACCAATCGAACCAGTAATCCCATCCGCGGTAGCCATCACATCAATAAAACCATTCGCAGCAACAACTGTATCCAAACTCGCAGCAACATCTATGGCACCAGCCATTCCAATAGAAGCCACTAAGTCAACACTGTCGATACTTCCAGTAACAAATCCTTTAATCCCGATCAAAATTCTTGGAGCACCGATCACTACAAAGGTACATCAACCCATCACGCCTGCAGTATTTAACTCAAAAGACATCCCGGTATGGTATAGCAATCGAATGCTGGAAAGTGATTCAGAGACCGACTCACATGAGTGGGAGTTTGATTCTGTATAGCTTAACACTTCAGATGAGGAAGACACATCACCACCTCTACCACGCAAAGACATCCCTATTTACGGAGAAGCACAGATAAAGACCACTTGGGTACCTGAGCTGGAAATATCTTCCACAGACCCTACATCTCATCCTATGCCTGATTCTGATAGGGAGAGTACCATCAACGACCTTCACCACACTGTCTTAACCCTCACTGATACATCTCCCGCACTTAACCTAATCGATGACATAATGCCCATTATCCACCCTAAACTCATCGAATGAAACCAACCAAATCCCCCATGTCTTGACCTCTTCCAAAACGATGAGGCTATCATTGACTTTTTGGAATTAAGGGATAATCTACCAAGTGGGGATCACAAAGATGGATTCGCCATTGAACTTAATAGTGCAGCATACTTCGGGGCGGATGCCAAACCTTTTAGCTGCAAAAATATAACAATAAAACATGGACCTTCTAGTGAAAACCACACTGTGGCACTGTTTGATCCAATAAAAGTAAAAAGAAAGAGCGTATCCAACGGTGAAAACCTCTCTAAGGTGCCTGAGGATGAAGGGTTTGACATTCTCCCTGTAAGCACACAATAGGAACGATCAACGATCCTCATTGAGGAGACCAAAGAATACAATGTGGGGCCTACAGAAAATCCTCATATCATACATCTGGCATCTCTTCTCACTTAAGAGGAATAGCCTAAATTTATAAAGTTCTTCCAGCGGCGTCAGATCAACTTTGCATGGTCATATGCAGACATGCCTGGGCTTGATCCTGATTTAGTTATGCATCACCTCACCATAGCAGAAGGAGCCAAACCGATCAAGCAGAAGCTTCGTAAAATGCATCCCCAGATTGCCGTGCTAGTCAAAACAGAACTCAAGAAACTCCTGGAAGTTGGTTTCATTAGACCAATTGATTATGCAGAATGGATCTCCAACATTGTGCCAGTTGGCAAACCAAAAGGGGGCATCCGCATTTGTACTGACTTCAGAGATCTGAATAAGGCATGTCCTAAGGATGACTTTCCCCTACCAAATATCGACATCATAGTGGATCTAACAGCAGGACATGCGATGCTTTCACTCATGGATGGCTTTTCCGGCTACAATCAAATAAAGATCGCACCCGAAGATCAACATAAGACATCCTTCACATGTCCATGGTGCACATACTGCTGGAATGTAATGCTTTTTGGTCTAAAGAATGCAGGAGCGACCTATCAAAGAGAAATGACCACCATCTTCCATGACATGATGCATACTATGATGGAAGATTATGTAGATGACTTACTAGCAAAATCACTTACTAGAGAAGGACATCTCCACATCTTAGATAAAATCTTTGATAGACTGGAACAATACCATGTTCGACTCAACCCAAAGAAATGTGTCTTTGGAGTAACCTCCCAGAAGCTTCTAGGATACATTGTCTCAAGCAAAGGAATTGAGGTCGATCCAGCAAAGGTTAAGGCAATCATGGACATGCCACCTCCAAAGAATATCAGTCAGCTAAGGACATTACAAGGGTGGCTTCAATCCATCCGAAGATTCATTGCACAATTGGCTGATAAGTGTCACCCATTCACACACCTGCTACACAAGAACATCCACTTTCAGTGGGATGCCAAATGCCAACAAGCATTTCAGGTGCTTAAAGACTATCTCATGAATCCACCATTGCTAATGCCACCAGATCCAAGTAGACCGTTGTTACTTTATATCTTAGCCACAAGTACAGCATTGGGTGTACTACTGGCACAACATAATGCAGAAGGCAAAGAGTGTGTTGTATACTACATCTCTCGCACACTGGTTGGCTATGAACTCAATTACACACCTATTGAGCGAGCTTGCCTAGTAGTGATCTTAGCAGCCACTAAATTGCGACACTATCTGTTGACACACAAGGTACAACTCATCGCAAAGATTGACCCACTCAAGTACTTACTTAGCAAAGCAGCATTGACAATTCGCTTGGCCAAATGGGTAATGATTCTAAGTGAATTTGACATTGAGTATGTGGACCGTAAAGCTATCAAAGGTCAAGTTATTGCAGATCAATTGGCTGATGCACCACTCATAGGTGATCATCCTCTCATTTCCAATTTTCCAGATGAAGAGATATTCATGATCACAGAAGCACAGCCATGGAAACTATATTTTGATGGTTCATACACTAGGCACGGCTTGGGGGCAGGCATTCTATTTATCACACCTTAAGGTGATAGCATCCCGAAGTCTTACAAGCTCACATTTCCATGCACAAACAACATAGCAGAATATGAGGCTTTGATCACAGGACTCAGGCTAGCCATACAATGGAAATTAAAAGAACTACAAGTATATGGCGACTCCCAACTGGTCATTCGACAAGCAACAGATGAGTATCAGACCAAAGATGATAAACTCATGCCATATAAGCAAATGGTGGACAATCTAAAGACATCATTTACTACTATCACTTTTGAGCAGATACCAAGAGATCAGAATCGAGCTACTGACACTATGGCTACTATCGCATCTCTCCTAGATCTTCCACAGAATTCAACACGCTACGAGTTCTTGGTAGAACAGCTTTGGATCCCTGCTTATGATATCCCCGAATCTGAAATGATATGTCGCCTTGTCGGTTCTGAATCCCCATGGTATGATGAGTTCTACACCTATCTCCGCGATCACACCCTTCCTCCCAACCAATCAAATAACCAACGAAAAACTTTCATTTGCCAAACTGCTCGATATACCATTATTGCCGAAATCCTATACCGACGTAGTCTTGATGGTACTCTCCTTCGATGTCTAGAACAGGATGAGATAACAAAGGTTTTGGAAGAGGTACATGAAGGAATTTGCAGGACTCACTCAAGTGGTCCATCACTAGCCAAAAAGATCATGCGAGCTGAATACTATTGGCCATCTATGGAAAAAGATTCCTACTACTTTGTCAGGAAATGCAAGAAATGTCAAGTTCACAGCGACCTGATACATGCACCAGCACAGGAACTACAACCAATCACAACACCATGGCCTTTTTGTCAATGAGGCCTTGACCTTGTGGGTAAGATTCATCCATCTTCATCTAACGGCCATAAATTCATTATTACTGCCACTGAATATTTCACAAAGTGGATCGAAGCTGTTCCACTTACCCAAGTCACTGGCAAGCAGATCACCTCATTCATCCTCAACTACATCATCTGCCGATATGGTGTGCCCATGTCCATTGTCACAGATAACGGTCTTCCTTTCAAAAATCAGGATGTCCGTGAGCTTTGTGAGAAATTTCATATCCAACACCACTTTTCCACTCCCTATTACCCACAAGGCAATGGTCAGGCTGAAGCATCCAATAAAAGCATATTGAGGATCCTAAAGAAGACAGTCAATGATGCCAGCCGTGATTGGCATGCTCAACTAAATCCAGCGCTATGGGCATATCGAACTAGCATTTGAACCCCTACAGGTGCAATTCCTTATTCATTGGTCTATGGTGCTGAAGCTATCTTACCTATTGAGGTCGAGATACCATCCTTACAGGTTTCATTGCATAAACTCATCGATGATGAAGCATACAGAGTATCCCGTCTTCAAGACTTAGAGTTACTAGATGAGAAGCGACAAGCGACATACAATCACCTCAAAGCCTATCAGCAGGACATGAGTAGAAGCTACAATCACCGAGTTAGATCTCGTACATTTGAGGTAGGTGATCTTGTTCTTTGAGAGAATCCTCGCAACCAACCAAACCGAGAACATTAGGGCAAGTTTGAATCAAACTGGCTGGGCCCATATGTTGTCACTGCTGTATTTGGGTCCAGGGCATATTAGTTGGCCACATCAGAAGGAGAACTGCTTGCAGATCCAATCAATAGCATGCACCTCAAAAGGTTTTATACCTAAGGTATACAAAGAATCAGGCTCCCCTACATATAAGAAAATACAGAAACATTTAAAAAAAAGTAAAGAAAAATCATACATCCAAATGGTGAACAAACACTCTGGTGGCACCTTGGGTAAGTGCGATGGTGAAAACCTGGCAAACAGGCGCCACTCACAAGGTTGTGGCTCCATTATCTTTTTAGACTTGTTGCGATCACATTTACTTTATACATACATCCATCCATCCAAAGCCATGGCTTGTTATTCATCTATCATCAAGAAAGTACTCCATGCATCTAGCATCCCACCTTTTCATAGTCAGGTCTAAAAAACTAGGGGCAATACCCTTAACCTATTTGATGGAAGTGGATTCTACATTGTCTTATGTGTCATTACGCTCTTCATTCAGGCAATCATTAAAAATACCAAAAACATTCAAAACAATACAAAATCCAAAAACATCAGAAAAACCATCGAAAATCACCCAAAAACATGACAACACCTTGTACATATTCATCCAATCTGATACAAAACAAACATTGACACAAACACTCATACAAATGACCACTTCTCACTCGACCGAAACACAATCAACATCAACAATCCAAACTGTCTTTAAAAAACAAGGATGCATCCTTCCTTATCAAAACAAAGACAAAAGTGACGTTTTCTTTGACAAGAAAATTCTGTTAGGCTATCAAATACTTGGTTTATTTGTGAGTACAATCGTTTGTCTATCTGTATCGGGATCTTTCAGCATTGTTTTGTATCGTTTACGCATTATTTCCGATGAAGTTCTGAGGCATGTACTAATGGTGTCTACGTGGGAAGTTCACTAAAGCTATGTGATCATATGCCAAATACAGTCATAGATCACTACGGCTTGCTGAATACAACGTATACCTCGACCATATGAACATGAACCATTACCAAGGATCCATATTCTTTTATTCTTTATGTATATACTATTTGGTTACAGGTACAATGCTCATCCTTTGGTTCCTCTTCCTCCAAATTGGACAAAGGTTTTCTTTCTTAGTAGGGTATGCACTTGTCTCAGGATCTGATCAGCCTAAGATCAAGGAGGACGATCCAAGTCATGCACGAAAGGAGATAATCCTTGTCTATTCCGCAAGCAATACTCTGGTCGACTTGACCCTTATATCAAGTCGTTTGTATTAACTTGCTATATTAAAAATCCATGAAAGAAATACTCAGGTCATCTTGAATCATTATGTCAAGATGCTTGTATTCTCTTCCAACATTTTACAGCTCAATGATGAAAATAGAGCACTATGGATCGTCATCTCACCTCATCTATTTATATCTTGCATTCCGTTGCATATCACCCATCCATTCATTCATTCATATGTAGGATTTACATGCAAAAATGACTAATAAAGCTAGTCTTGGATGCAATCATAATCGAGTACTCTGATACATCATCAATGCATCACACAAAGTCTTGCAAATCTTGCATTCCTCATAATCATGTCATCCTCACATTTAGTTGCATCTTGCATTACATAGTTAGTTACATCTTGCATCACATATTTAGTTGCATCTTGCATTACATATTTAGTTGCATCTTGCATTACACATTTAGTTGCATCTTGCATTACATATTTAGTTATATCTTGTATTAAACATTCATGTCATTTTTAAACTATAGTTCATTTTCTTGACATTTAGTTTTCATCAAAATATTTGCATCATTGCATTAATCATAAATAATTAGATTCCATTCATGGGATTAAATTGTCTTTGATTGTATTAAGCCATTTACTATGCATTTTCTTTAGTGTCCGTTATCCATTTTATCATCCTTTATCATTTATTATTGCATCCATTCATTTATATTTACAAGGTGCATTCATTCATCCATTTATTAACATATCTTATAGGCATATCTTAGGAGTCATTATCCATTTTTAAAATTGCATTCAGGAGCAGTTATTACAAATATTAAGTTATAGTATCATCACACTTTCACATTTAAGCATTTTAGATTCATAAGTCCATTTGTTTATAAATCATTGGTTCATACCATTGTGCCATATCCATTTTACATATGCATTTCATTTAGGCATTATCATATAAACATTTGTACTTTACATTTTCTTTATCCATATTGCATTCATTTAACAAACACATCTAGATGCATACTCATACATAACATCATTCATTCCACCATTGCATTACCGTTATCTCATCATTACATTGCAATAGGAAACATCAAAATCCTGATTCATGCATCAAGCATAAGCATATATCATCATGGCATTACATACATAAAAGCATTACATCAAAAATAAAAAACAAATCATACATATATATAAACCTGCATTCATATGTCAGTATCCATCATCATAAAAACATGCATAAAAGAAACATCTCATAAAATGCATACATATACACATATCCATCTAAGCAATAAATCATAATCATGCATAAACATCCATACATAATCAAATGCATATCATCACAATATGGGATCTCCTCATATATATATATATCATCTCATTTATCAGAGTACAATGAAGTCTACAAAAATCGGCTACCAAGAGCCATCCAAGATACAGTCCATAAATAGATGAAGATACAATACATATATGCAAAAATGCTCTCTCAAACGCCACTCTGGCCAGATGCTATACCACCACCACCTCTACCTACTCCACCACTGGTACCTGCACCACCTGATCCATCTCTCCATGGAGGCCTCATCGAACCCCCACTCCCTCCTGCATCCCTTGATCTCTCCTGCCGTAGAGGACCCATCACACCCCCACTGCTCTGCATCCTCTGTGATCGCTCGGATCTGGCCTGCCGCATCTGTGAATAGCTGAGAGCCCGCTGGCTAACTGGTACAACCTGCTCATATAACCCCCGCCAGTACTCTATCTTTGCCTAAGCTCGCCGCATCTCCCTCATCACCTCCCCTGAAGGCCCCTGTGCTCCAATCCGCACTCTCTCCTACAGCTCCGCCAATCTCTCCACCACAGTATCTCTCTCCCTCAGCACCACCATCAGCTCTGACTCACGTGCAAATAGCTGCACATCCCTAGCTGCTATCTCCTCCTCTAATCTCTCTATCTGGGTCTGCAAATACCCTATCATATGATCCCGCAGATCCCCAGTAGCTCCCTCTCCTGTGTCCATGGCTGCCTCCCCGGCACAACCCTCCCCTGCACCTATATCCATCAGGATCTCTCTCTCCATCCCCCTCCCACTTAGCTGCACTCCTCCCTGCATCAAAGGTCCCTGTGATATCTGAAGAGGTAGTCCACCTCTCCCTCTCCGCTGCCTCGGCATCCCCAACCCACCTCCTCCTCCTCCTCCTCCACCACCTCCTCCTCCACCCCCACCTCCTCCTCCATCCCCACCTTCTCCTCAGCCTCCTCCTCCTCGACCTCCTGCTCTCCGTCCTCGTCCCCGTCCTCTCTCATCCTCAAAAGATGGGATCGACTCTACCGAGTCTGATATCCGTTGGATCGGGTGTGCTGCTCAGTACTATGTATACTCTGCTGTCACCCCTGCATCAACGACCCTCGGTCGTAGGTCCCATGGCCTCTCCTGCAGTGTCTGAAACTCTGCCAGTGCCTGATCATATGGTAGCACTGGACCCCATGTATACCGCTCCCGAATCACCCGTGCATACTCCCCTGATCCGCTAGGCAGTCCTTGTTGTCATCTGAACTGCCTCATCACTCGTCCTGGCACCTGTCTCTCTACATGATAGGAGGTCCTCCCAATTAGGAATCGGGTAATGAATACATATGGTAGTGCCTCTGCGTCATCATCCCATGGCTCACACTCTAAGTATGGCCACCATATCACTGCATCCAGGTCATCCAATGCCCGCCGACACCACTCTAACTTCCCCAAGTGGGGCTGACTCATCATGCCACTGTACATAAACATGTATGGTTGGTCCACGGCTTGGAATCTGAGACTCACTGGTTGAGTCACTAGTAGGTGCTCCCATGCCCAAACATGTAGCAGCGTCATGCCTACTGCTAGAGAACCCCTCCCTCGGTACACTACCTCGTGGAGCTCCTGATACATGTGCGCTAGCATGCACGACCCCCATGCAAATCGGGTCCCCTCGGTCATCATCATCTCTATCACCTATCCCCATCCCACTGCCAATCCATGTGACCGCCTGTCTGGACACAACAATCCTCCCACAATCCCTGACAACACTGCTGGAAGGGGCTCATATAGTGCTGCTATATCCTCCCATGCGATCGAGCCATCGTCAATATATACATCATCATCAAATATCCTCTGACATGACACAGTCCCCTAGGATCTGTCATATGTGACTAGCTCTCCTCGAATTGGAATCCGAAGGATGCGCCACACGTCCTCCAAGGTCACCGTCATCTCCCCCTGGGCTAAATGAAACGTGCACGTCTCACTGTGCCATCGCTCTACCAATGTTGTAATCAGGCCGTGATTCATCTGAATCACGGGCATGTGCATCACCTCGTAGAGGCTAGTAGTTGCAATACAATCTATCTCCGCCTGCGTCAATCAGTCCCACAACCCCTGTGTCGCAGGATGGCGCTCACGTAACTGCAACACGTGCAGATCCACCTGCACATAGACATTCATCACATCACTATCAGTTGTTTTGTTTTCAAACTTTCTTAAGTTTAAACCTAGACTATCATCAGATACTTTGATCAAGTATCTTCGGGTCTCAACAGGTAAGCAATCATGGCCACCTAGACTTCAATAGGCATTTATCCTAACAAATGACCTAAGTCTCATCGGGCTGCTATGATTCAAAACAACTCCCACTTCACCTCGCCTTCCATCAATCATTGGCATCCGGAGATTTGTTTTGTCCAACGCTGGGGCATCTCTTTATCCTAAAGCAAAAGCGCTATTTTACCTACAAAAGCGCTAGTTTTACACAATAGCGCTAATACCCAGACAAAAGCACTCAAAAAGCTATACAAAAACGCTACAACTAAAAAAGCGCTAAACCAGCTATACAATAGTGCTATTCCACATCAATAGCGCTCAATTAACCCTACAATAGCGCTACTTAGTCAAACGCATTAAAACTTTCATACAATAGCGCTAATGCATTGCAAAAGTGCTCAAACTACAGCACAATAGTGCCATTACGGCACAATAGCGCTAGTTTATGGAGCAAAAGCACCAAAACCATAGTTCCAGCTCTCTTACTCTGACTTGACTTGGACTTAGCTAAAAACCTATCAAAAATGCATGAAAAGTAAGTTTTCGAATTTGCGTATCGCTGGTCCGTAGTCGTCTGGGCGCTGGAACCGTTGGACTCGCTCGAATCTGTGCTCGGTGATCGAAATCGGCATGGTAGCTCCTCCTTGCTCCTCCAAATGTCACTATCAGAGCTCTCATTTTCAACTGGTCGCGGTCACAAATGATCCTATTTTCACCCCTTTCACCCCATTTATACCCCCCGCCGTCACCGTAACTTCGCCCTGCTCATCGCCGTGGTCCTCGTGAACTTCCCGAGCCCCCCATTTCTCCCTGTTTCGCTTGATTTCTTCTATTTTTCACCCGTCTACCTAACTTCTTCTCTTCTCCCACCCTGCCAATCTTCATTCTTTTTCGAGAGATCGCCCGATTTTTCAAAAAATTTCGGCCCATCTCTCGAGGGGGCATACCACCCATTAAATTTATATTTTATGGGGCATTTCTTCACACCTATTTTTCTTTCTTTGAAACGATGCGATAAAACCGCACCATCTCAAAGAGGGGCAAATGTAGTCACACAAATCTGTCTAGCTTAATTAAATAAATATTAGCTATTTATTTGATTAAAAATCCACTAGCCATCAGTTAATTAAATTAATATTTAATTAATTCATCTCCAAACATTCTCCTATTAATTAAATAAATTATTCAATTTATTTTAATTAATTCATGAAATCAAATTTCAAATCAATTAAATAAATAAAATCAATTTATTTAATTAAAATCCCCTTTTTCCTCTTTTAAATAAATTAACATTTATTTAAATCATTATCCCCCCACTTGCATTTTCCTACAAAAGCAACTTGCACACATTTATTAAAATAAATAAATTTTTATTTTAATAAAATCTTATTTTCCCTCACCCACCAAATCCACTTGCAAAATCTAATCCCCTTCTAGATTCTTCTAAACCCCTTTCTAATTAGCCTAATCCATCCCCTAATTATTGTCACATTCCTAAGCAAAATGGAGTCACTTCTCAAAGACTCCAAAGTCTTTGAAAAACATTTAATGCTTTGTGTGTTCAACAAATTAACCCCCAAAGTCTTCCAAGACCACTAATGGCTCTTACATGACCATTTATGGCTCTTACATAACCATTTATGGTTATTTCAAACTTGTCTCCCCAAACATTTATTGTTTTGACCATATTCATCCATTTCACATTTGCACAAGAGTTTATCCATTGGATAAAAGCTTTATTCTTTGAATAAAGATTTTATTCATTCAACCAACCTTGACTCAAAATTCCAAGGTCATATCAGAAATTTAATGCTTATTCCCTCCCCTCTCAACCTATCTCACATTGACACTTGTCATCCTGGGATTGGGTTGAAAACCCTCACATGGATTTGAAATCATTCAATCTTGACCCTTGTTGAGATTGCTCAATCTCAACCATCCATTGCTCCTTTTTTCCTATAAATAGAGCCCATTCCTTCATACTCCAGATCCTGAAAACTTGTATGCATTTAGGCTATAGGCAATTTTAGAGAGCATTTAGCATAAGCAATCTAACATCTTATCATTTTGGTTAAAATATATCATTTTAGCATTAGTATTAGCTTTTATTTCACATTTAGAGCTATACTACAAATCTCAATCCTCCATAAGCATCCATAGTGCAAAAAGCTGCTGAGAGCTACACTATTTTGGAACTTGGAGAGGAGAGGAACAAGGGAGAAGAAACTAAGGCCATGCTAAGAGGCAGTTGGAGATGTCTCATGATCTTTGTTCTACTTATTAGATATATTAGCATATCTCTTTGTGTCTCTTTTAATATGCCTTTATATGTTTAGTTTTAGATTGACTAACACTAATGTTTCATGTGTTTTTGTGTTATTTGATCATAGACTAACCTTGTGCCATTTAGGAGGGCATCAGGTTATATAAACAATTTTTTTACAATAAAAAGATAGGATTTCAATGTCAACTTATGTTACAATAAATGAAAATGTTGAAAATGCGTAAAGTCATGAAAAAATGAGGAATATATATAAAACCAAAAAGGAAAGATGAATCGTATAAGCAATTTGTATCTATCATTGCTAGTGCCATTGATTCTATCAGAAAAAGAAGTCAATCTAAAGACAAGAATGTGGCACGACGAGTTATTACAACTGCTATAGTTAACAAAACAACTATAAATAAAAGAATGTTAAGTAATAGACGTGGCTATTTAAACATACATCGTAGAACCTTGTCAAGAGCGGCCAAGAGAAGAGTCACCATTGAAAGTGATCCTCTAAATCATTGTTGGAGTTTTAGTGGTAGACTTCCAAGGTCGGACATGAAATTAAATGTTGAAAGTAAATCATTAATTGAAATTTTTTGGCATGATAATACAAGAGTTTCATCTAATGTCGACGATGTTTTGAAGTTAAGCGTAGGATCAAAAATGCATGATCCTCATCTAAAACATCTTCTAGACATAACTCAAACTGAGTTTTATAAAAAAGTCTTAGATGAATTTGTGTTAGTGAATGCATGTATTACTCAAAGATCATTTGAGAAATGAAAACTCTGGTATGTTAAAATCAATAAACAAACAATCTCTTGTTGTTGTAAAACTCATGTTCAACTTTGTTATTATTATGATGATTTTTGATATATACATTGTACATTGCATAGTAATGATATTGTGTAGGATTGTGGTGTGTACATGCCACATGAAACTATCAAAGAATTTATTGCAAGTTTGTTTTGTAAACCACCTAATGAGCAATTATTTATTTCAAGTGCATGTATTATGGTAAGTGCAATGTATGTGGAAACTATTCATTGATAGGTGAATGTTTGCATGAGCATGTTTCAAATGAGTTTGGACAAAAAATGGTTGTTGTTAGAATATTTTAAAATATTAAGTACTCTCTAAAGGATGGAAAGGTTGGGAAACATTTAGATTTGATCATAGAAAAAAATAGTGTAAATGCATTTATCAATGAGTTTAAGAGTCAGATTGTTCCAAAATATGTGAAACACTCCCAACATGCTTGATGGATTGATGGATAGTTTTGCATATGAAAGAACACATTTCCAATTGGAATAGTTTTATCAATTGTTGATTTCACAAAATAATACACTCTAAAACCACAAGAAGAAAGTCAATCTCAGTATTATAATTCAATGCAAGTGGAAAATTTTGTACATATTATATATAGACATGAACATGATAGTACAAAAGATAATAGAAATTTTTTGAGGGAGTATCATTTCTATGTCAGTGATAATCGATTACACTCATCAGAGTTTGTTCAGTATTGCTTCAAGGTCTTTTATGACAATCTAAAGGAAAGAGAAATTCAGATGACACAACATATGATAAGGTCAGATAACTGCACATGATAGTTCAAAAATACAAGAATGTTTTATTGGCTAAGCAGAGCTCACAAGGAAATCAATGCCCAACATATATGAAGCTTTTTTTAAGGAAGACATGGTAAATGAGAGCACGATGGAGTTGGTGCATGTGTAAAAATAGATCTTACTAGAGAATAACTAAAATTCAATGATGCAATGAAATTTAGAGATGCACATGCAATTGTGGGTTGATGCAATTCAAAGTTATCTACAGGATCAACTGAAAACTCCACCATTCGATGTTTCTTCTAGTTAGTTGAAGAAGATGATATTCCTATTTGACATGATTGTGTTACCATCAGTGGATCAACTAAAAGGAATTCATTTAAGAGTTCTAATTCAAACACATCGACTCTATTCAAAATGGAGCTTGATTGTTTTAGTTAGTTTTGTGTTTCTGGTGATTGGGAATTTTTTGAGAATACATAATGGGCTGAAGAATGACAACAAAGATCATTGAAACACATAGAAACAAATGATCCACATGAAAGAACAAATAAAGACATGGATCATATATGTTTTCATCAGATGACTATGATCACATTTCAGATCTTATACAATAAGGTATAATTCAATTCAATTTGTTTCGGTTTATTAAACTGTACCTATATGAATGCTTACAATGTATGTATGTGAATTTATATCTCACTAAATATTAAATTGAAATTGATTTGTACAGGACATGTTTATGTTGTTGTTGCACCAGAGGACAATGAAGAGGGGACAAAGTATTGGTTGGCTTGATGTGTAGAGCCAAAACATAAGTTAACTCATCCTCGAATGGCTGATGATGGCTATGACTATCCAATAGAATATGTGGTTTTTGTAGGCACCTAGCTACGCAAATATCTAACAAGAAAGAATGGATTGCCCATGTTTGAAGATTATGAATTAGAGAAGAATATTATACACTACTCACATTTGGTAGTGGAAACTAATATAAAATTGGATAAATATCACAACAGACCTATTAATAAAAATTTATGGACACTCTTTATGGAAGAACACAAGACAATCATAGATGCATTGCAAAAGAGAGAGGATGCAAATAGTATAACAAAATGAATAACTACAAGTAAGTTGTAATTTTGTACCCTTAAGTCATCTCCCTTTTAAAAGTCATGATGTATAGTTTATGTTGCATTTTAAGTCATGCATCCTAATTATAAAAGCTAATCAAATAATTTTTGCTTCAGGTCTCCCACAAATAGAAGTCATTGGTGACTAATAATGTTTGTGCATACTTTATGTTATATTTTTAGAGATAGATACTATTTATTATAATTTAAGTTGATTGAATCATTTTTGTTTTAGGTCTTCCACATGTAGATGGCATCAATGAATACTACTATTTGGGCATTTAAGGATATATAATAAAGAATTATCTTTGTAAGATGGTAAGGTTCAATTGTATAACTTTACTTGAATGAATGTAATTTTCTTGCACAAAATATATAATTATGATAATGTATTTTAAAAAAATATAATTTTTTTGCAATTCCCTTACAAGAAGATCTCAATGATTATAGACAGGCTTGATACTCTTTATGTAACTAATATGTAATTGAAATGTTTGATAGGATTTTTGTCATGTTAATACGCAATTGTTCAAACACATATTTTTCTAACTCTTTATCATGAGTTGATAGTCTTTTGGTCATGAGGACCACTATATCTCTTATTTTTTGTTCATTATGTTCAATTAAGTTAAATTAAGTTAACTATGTTCATTATGATTCAATTAACTTCAATTAAGTTAACTATGTTCATTATGATTCAATTATTTTCATTGTGTTTAATTAGGTTAAATTAAGTTAAATTAAGTTCATTATGTTCAATTAGTTAATTATGTTCAAGTAAAGTTTGAATTATTTTCAATTAGGTATATTATGTTTGAATTAAATTCAATTATGTTCAATTAGTTTAATTATGTTCAATTAAGTTTGAATTAAATTCAATTAAGTTCAATTAGTTAACTATGTTCAATTAAGTATATTATGTTTAATTAAGTTCAATTAGTTAATTATGTTCAATTACATATATTAAGTTGAATTAAGTTCATTTTCTGAGTAATTACGATGGTAACATGACAAGACATTAAAATATTACATACATCTCATTAAATTATATCTAATTTTGAACACTAGATACTTTCAAAAAGGAGATCAACACATATGCATATATTGTCACATCCCCGCCATGAGGCCTAGAGGACAAACAAAAAGCCAATAAAAATATGAATAATATATATTTTTTATATCAAGAAGAAATAACTATACATTACAATGAACATCATGAACATACAAGAAGAGAATAGCATAAACATCATATAAGTGTCTTCAAGTTCTCACAATGAAACAACTCACATAACCATAAACAATTTTACATGAAGGAATGAGATACTCTTACAAATAAAAATACATAGTCCTACTCAAGGAGCATGGTTCAGATTACATAGCCATGAATATACAAATGATCATAAATTACATTAAAAGGTATCCTTGGGGATACAATTTTTCTATTACAAGATGTCTAAAATTCAATAAATGGAGTGCAAGGTAGGTCACGAGTCTTCAACTCAAACTATCATGATCATGAAGCAACTCGTACCAAAACCCAATGGGTGCAAGCACTCCACCCAGCTGTGTGGTACTATAAGGTCCACCCCCTATGCTAGGAGGTATTAGTCATACCCCAGAGACATGAACAAGGTAAAGTCATGAAGCAATAACATAACCAAGGCTTGAAAAGAAACACCACAAATATAAGCAAACCATGAACAATAAACTCTCAAGATCACAAATGCAAGGGAGACCATCGGATGTTAGAGGAAAACATCAAAAAAGATAACCAATTCATCAGATTCCAGAGGCCCAAGCAAACATAGAAAAACAACCAAGAAATCCACTACGTAAGCAACTGGGAAGAGTGTCATCACTAGGTTGTCATGGGTTACCCTGGTAGATCTTCACTAGGTCCTGATCCCCATCCTCGGTTACCCTAGTAACCTCTCCCAACCCCCAGCCCCCATAGAGCTCTAGTGGACCACACCAAACTCTTGTGAAGATAAGATTGGTGGATGCCATTCTAGGCCTTCTCATCTTACCCCGAATGTAAACGAGCATTCGGGAATAAGAGAGGTATACAATGCAATTCTCTTATTAAGTGTGAACTAACTACCCATCACCAAGTTTATTATATTATGTTATCACTTATTAACAAACTTTCATTGAGTTACCCTGACAACCACTTTGGGTCCCGACCCCCAATGAAAGTCACTCTCCCATAAATGCACCTAGGAAACAAAACCAATCACGATCCTAAATAGGTATCTCAAGATGAAGTAAGACACTTAAATAGCCATAGCAAGGCATGGCACTCTTGCTAGAATAAAATAATATATAGGAAGGATTCTGAGGAGGCTAGGGATCACCATCTAGCTTCCACGACATACTAGTAGGAACTTAAATCCAGCAAGAGAAATAAAGAAGTGGATTAAAGAAGACCAAAACTTATTTCCCCCAAGCCTCTGGAAATAAAACGTAAAGATCACTCCTATGAATAATTCGACCAGGGTAATAAAATTCCCAAAAGTCCATAATTACAAAAATAAAACAAGAATAGGTAGGTTCATTGGATCAACAAATAGTTCTATATTTGACAAATACATAAAATTCATTGATTAATTTAAAACAACTTAATTACTCAATCAGATGGCCTCATGTTTCAAAACTACATTGAGCATTGCATAATAATTCAATATCTCATATAGTCGAATTGTCATACGTGATGCAATGATTTAAATATAATTATGTTGGCATTTGCATAAAGATTGCATTAATGATATGTTATATTGTCATTGATGTCAATTGAATTGGTAATGGTATTTATGATATTGTTGATATTGTTGTTGTTATTGATATTGTCTTATAACTACTTAAAATAGCTTTGAGGAAGATGTTGTAAACCGGTATGTTAGTTTGTGAGTTGAACTGGTGTATAAGGTTAAACCCTTTTCTATGCAATGTAACCGATAAACCCTACTAGTTGTTTTTGTTAAACCCTAACCAATCAAGTTTATTGGTTTAAGATCTAATGATGAGCAGTAATGATGGCGACACGTGTGATCATTGTATGAGGATTAGTTTATATTATTTTTGGCATGTTTGTTTGTTTGTCTTATTGTCTAGGGAATGAGCAAAGTGGATTTCATCTAATGCATAGTGCGTGATGATTTACAAGTCCAATGAAGTGGTGATCATGGAGCGTTTGGAAATTTCTTGAAGAATGTGTATAGATTGTTATGTAAATCCAATGGTCACACTTGAACCAATTTGTTTGTAATCTCTATGAGAGAATTAGGATTTTGTTGTGTTACCAACCTAATTGATTTGTATTTAAGGTCGATGAAGTTGTTTGTAAAGTTGTTGGCAAAGTGTTCACTAAAATCAGTTGAGTGTGTGGTTTCCTAACTAGAGAATGGATTTGCAGTTTGAGTAAAGGCGGATTGAAGCTTAAAAGGATATGATCAAGCAAATGTAGTTCTATTCAGACAGATCAAGAAAACTTGTTGTTTTCTAACAATTACAACAAAAGTGAAATCCCCTAACTAGGTAAGCTCTAAAAAGATTGGTTACTTCTTAAATCCTCTAACAAGGTGATCCATTAGCTTGGATTCTCAAATCCTCTACCGATGTTACTCCTAATAGGGTATTTTCTTTTCATCAAGGCATTTTGTAAATCCCTTAACCGGGTAATTCCCAACAGGATCAATTCTTAACAAGACTTATTATAAAAGCTTTAACAGGCTTGGCTCCCAATAGGGTGAACTTCAGAAGAGTTCAAATAGCTATCTTGTGAGTCTCATCTCACCGTGGTTTTTACCTATTTGGGTTTTCCACGTATAAACATTTGTGTCAAGTGGTGAATGTTTTTGTGGTTATGATCTTATTTGTTGATTTGATTAACTTTTGATAAGGCATGATAACTGGAAGCATTGAGAGATGAAGTATGTTGATATATGATTAAGCATTTTCATGTTTACAAGATTGAAGATGTTTACTATTAAGTTGTTATAGTAGTTAACCGGTTGATGTTGAGTATTCTTATGAGTATTGATCTTGATGTGAAAGTTTACTTTGTGAGTTTGAATTTGATATTAGGAAGTTTGTATCAGTTTTTCAGTTTACTGATTCACCCCCCCTCTCAGTAATCTACCGTTTACTTATTCTTTCATCATACCATCAAATTAACCATTAAGTCACATTTATATATATAAATCCATATATATATATATACATATATACACATATATACATATTGTTACTACTTACTAAGATTGCCATTAGTCTTATGTTCAAAGTTATTCTATATATTCTAGTTGGTTACTTCTACCGAATCTTTTAGTTGGTAAGCACAGAACAATCGGTAAGCACAGTGTAGTCGGTTATAGAAGAAAGAGTCTTAGAGCATAGTATACACTGAACACTCTACTAAGTAACACTCTATGTCTACCAAGCAGCAAGAATGATATACCGAGTGAACACACACCAAGTGAAACGTGTTACCAAATTCACTGAACCTGGACATATATGGGAAACGTGTTACAAAGATCGAGGAACAATTAACTCTTATCACATTGGAAATTGCACTTAAAGATTGTGTATGAATTTGAGGTCATCTAACCAATGAAATATGTTGCATGGTTATTCATTTGAGAAATCATGTTTGTAAGATCAAAGCATGGACCAAATCACTGACATAAGAGATCTATTTATACAACATGAATTCAGGATTAGATATATGTGCAAGTATATATGTGCATGTGTGTGTGAAGCAAGACATATACAAAAAGGAAAATCATGCGATATCATAGAGTGTTATGACTATTACAGTTGACAGAGAAACACAGAGGTCACCATGAATGATTTCAGAGAATAGTCAAGGAACAAGGTAAATAGAAGGGTTTAGTGAGTTAATATATGGATTACCGAGGTATTCTATAAGCAAGGTAATATCACTTTGAGCACATAGAATCTGCTATAACATTTCAGATGTAAAGTTGCAGATAATTTGTAAAGATTCGATTATAATATTTTGAGTTGTAAGAAAAACCTCTAACAAGGTAAAAGACTCTAACTAAGTCTATAAATTGTAAAGCCTCTAGCCAAGTGCATCATTTAAAATAAGTGTTGTAAAATCCTCTAGCAAGGTAGATCTAATAGATCTTGATACTCCTAACAGGGTAAGCTATCAGAAATAGCTAAACATGTAGGTCTAACCAAGAAACCTTTATTATTGCAGTAGTGAAGTTGTGGGTGTCATCCCCACCACAATTTTTCTCTCTAACTAGGAGTTTCTGCATAACCAAAATATATGTGTTATGGAGTGAATCATGTATGATTGTTATTTATTTGTTTTAGCATTATATTATGTTACTGCACTGTTTAGTTTATCCTTAGCAGTAAAGTTATTGTTGAAGAAAATTTTTGAAGTATTGATTCACCCCTCCCCTCTCAGAACATTAGCTTTCCATATTGGGCCTAACAATTGGTATCAGAGTTTCAATCTTGGAAAAGGGTTTAACTGCCTAAAGAGAAAGATCTTATCAATGCAAGGCTATAAACAATCTCAGAGAATTGTATATCTACAAGAAGAGTTGGATCATGCTAATCAAGTGATTGCAGACATGCAAAGACAAATGCAAAAGTCTCTAAAAGTTAGAAGAAGGTTATCTGATGATTTGTAGGACTCTCAAGAGCTAGTGGAACAAATTGAGACATCATCTGAGAACAATATGTTTGAAGAGATTGAAGAAATGATTGAAGTGTTGAAAGAATAGAACAAAGCACTGAATGATCAACTAAAAGCAATCAAAAGAGAACATGAGCATTTTAGCACATAGATGACTGAAAATCTTGATGCATTGAGGATAGTCGAGGATAAAGTAAGAGATCTAGAAAGAGAGAACAACAACTTGAAGCATTAGTATCTGAAAAGAATGATGAAATCATAAGATTGACTGGGATTCAACAAAATATGTCAGATCAACTAGGTTATGCACATCATGAAGAAAATCTGAAAGATGATGAGAATCAAGCATTGAAACTTGAAGTATCAAGGTTGATTGATGAACTTGAAATAGAGAAGAAATCCAAAGAAACACTGAAAAAGAGTTATGAAGCATCAAAGATGTTGGATGAGCAACCGACTACAAGAAGACCCAACAAAGATGCAGGACTTAGTTACAAAGGAAAAGACTCTACTAAGAAGGGAATTCATACTACCGAGAGAGGAGAATCATCAAAGCAACCTGGAATCAAGAAGAAAATCAAAAGAAAGAAGCCTATTTACAACTACTGTGGAAATCAAGGTCATACTACCAACATGTGCCAAATTAGAAAAGGAAAGCAACCGAATGTCACTAAGTCCAACGATTATTGTTACAATTGCAATAAATATGGTCACACATTTAACCAATGTAGGACAAAGTCTGCTATCAATTATAAGAAGGCAAAATTCAAAGGGCTTTGTAAAAATAGCAATAGATATGGACATAGTACCGAGAAGTGTTGGTTTAAGCAAAAGAACTATATGTGGTCTACACACCGAGCAAATACTGAAAGCTACCAAACTCACAGAGAACTTAACCGACCATATGCTACAGTACCATGGGATTACAATACAAGGATATGGTGTGAATGTTGTGGAAGATATGGACACATAAGTGCCAGCTGCTTTATAAGGTTTGGAATGAACAACCGAAGATCATGGAGAAATCCTGGTATGGCATGTTTTCATTGTCAAAAAGTTGGACACTTGGCTGGAAATTGCAAAGATCAACCTAGAGGAGACACTGAAGAAATAAAAGGCAAATTATAGATGATTTGGAAAAGAAGAAAATTGTGTCAAATGAATAAAGCACCTTACCTACCGAGTTAGGTGCACCTATTCCAAATTAATCGGTAAAGGTATGAAGGGACTGCATTCTCTCAAGGTTAAATCTTAAACAGTTTCTATTGTATTATGTACTTAATTCAAAATCTACATAGCTAAGATGTATTTGTAAGTTTTAAATTCTATCAAAGTCTTTTGAAAGCACTATACAGGAAACCTGTCAAGTCGGTAACTATAGGAAGCTTGTCTATTTGGTAAATGAAGGAAACCTGGCTACTCGGTTAAAGCGGAAAAAGGAGAGTAAATTGGTTTAGTGGAACCGAGTGCATTTAATGTTTTAACCTAACCTGCACAAAGCTCGATAAGGTATATTGTGTACTTAAAGAATTTACGTGGTCATTTTTCACTTACCAAGTTTTCAAGAGAGCAGAGCAAAATGATTCCAAGGTGATCAAACCTCCTCCGAAGTATAATTCAAGGTATTTACATCAATCTCAATGCATTGTTATGCTGGTTTACCAATCATATCTGTTGAAGATTTTTGTTTCATATTTGTTAAGAGGAAAAGCATCTGTCGTTTGAAAGTTTTCAAACCCGAAGAATCTTTTGATAATTTATATCTGAAATCTACAATGGCACTAAAGATCCAAGAACCCGTTGTTGTTAAGAATGTCAAAAAGCCCTCACTACAATACTCTCTAACTCCCAAAGTAGCATCAGAACCAGATGACAAAACTATATTTTCACTCATCTCGAGTAGAGTTTTACTAGTTGAGGATGTCAGATCACCAAATGTCGAGTTGAACAACTAGGTCATGTTGAAATCAAAGACACCTATGATGAATTGTGCACTGATGGGAAATTGGATAGCAAGTATGAGCACATTAAGATCAAGGGATTGACTGAAGCCCTAACCTATCCCCATCTCTTCAAACCCTAGTCGGTCAAGTTTGTTTTGAGCATAGTTCATGATGATTTCATGTGGTTAGAGGAGCAACCATTCAAATTCACCAAGGAAATCATTCATCTGATCACTAGTTATCCTATTTATGATCATGCCCGAGCTTAGAAGATGATATCACAAAAAGAATTGATCACCTTAACCGGGGTGGAATCTGATTGTAGAGGATTGAAACTGAATAATGTAATTGATGCAAAGCTAAAGTTTTCTATTAGAGTGATAGATTATTGTTTCTTCCAATCGGCAAGGGAAAACAGTGTACCCTATGTAGCAGTCGACTTAGCATACAAAATTGTGAAAAAGGGAATGAAAATTGATCTTTGTGAAGTAATACTGAAAAACCTATTTGAGAATCTGAACACCATCAGGAAGCCAAAGAAGAACAACTCGGCCAATACACTAAAGTTTGGATCACTGTTAGTATGCATGTTTTTCTATTTTGAAAAATTCTTTCCAACAGTCGGTAAAGTAGTTTGGGAGCTACACCAACTAGTCATCCATCAAATCAATGACTTTATCAAACGTCTAGGTGACAACTTCAATGATATTATGGATGATTATTTCAGCAAGTTTCAAGAGAAGATGCATAATAGGTATAGAATTCCACCCCATCTTGTGGAAAAATACAAAGATGACATATGTTTTGAAGTAGACACCGACTACGGCTATGTGAATGTTGTGGAACCAAGAACTCAATCTTTGCCACCTATGGGTTATGAGATTGACTTTGACATCACACAAAAGAAGATAGATGCCTTTCTTACACTACCAAGGCATGCTACCGAGCTGAGGTATGGAACATATGAAGAAGTAAAAGAGAAAGTAAAGATGAGCATTGTAGTACCAAAAGCTACAAGAAAAGCAACAAAGATGATCAAGGAACTATCAGAGAAATTTGGAGAAGGTTCTTCCTCCACACCTATCAAGGGTACACCAACAATCACCAAGGAGAAATCAGAAGCCCAAGATGCTGCTATTATACTAAGCACCAAGTTGCCTTAAGGAAAAGTTTTGAAGAGGAAGAAATAAGACACATCAAAGGCATCAGCGACTCCCTCAGTTAAGTGCCCAGACACAAGATCATCTGCAGTGTCACTAAGTAAGAAACCAAAGACTGTTGTTGTTCCCAAGGTAACAAAGACCTATAAGAAATCTACTCAGAGACTCATTTTGACTAAAGAGTCCAGTGACACAGAGTCTGAAGATGCTAACAAATTTTAGATTGTTAAGAGTACAAAGGAAAATGTACATAGTGTTGCTATTTTTTGTACTAACTTGAAAGAATATGGTGGATTTTGAGGATTCAGATATGTTAAGTATGAAACCAGATCTAATGATGAGAGGAGACAAATAGAAGAAGCTATCATCTACACACTTCTAAAATTCTAATTGGTCCCATTGGAAGTATCTAACTCTCTTCCAAAATAATTATATTTGCATATTGATAACAGGTGGAAATATGCAATGGACTCGGAGAAATAGATTAGAGAAAGAAGTTTGGTACATCTCTTTCCAGACATGCCAGTAGTTGAAATAAAAGAACATCTGACAACCTATCACACAACTTTCCTTGTCAAACAAAGAGCCTTAAAACTAATGAATGGTTTGTATATTGAAGTGGAAAATGAGACAAAAGAAAAGTGGTAGGAAATCTTTCGAATCAAGACTATTGGTGAGCAAGGTGAAGTAGAAATAGTTGATGTTACCGAGCGAGATCCTGATGTCATTGAGCAAGACCCTACTGACACCATACAAATTGATGAAGACATCATGGAGTCTGAGGCACCTGAACAAGAAATGATAGAAGGCAATGCCTATGCAAAACTAGTATCCAATGAGTTAGTTTTGGAACAAGTTTAGCCTTATCCTCCGGTCACTCATTCTACTACAACCGAGGCCCCTCAAGATACTAAATGAGGTGCAGAGGTTCACAAGTCTATAGAAGGAGAAGCTACTCCTCAGGCCACTAGGGAACAAACCTCTTAGGATCCTCCCAAAACTGAAAATGTTGCAACTAAGACCCCGAGCATCAAACCACCGAAGGACTCAACAAAGGTTAAAGAAACTGACAAA
>NC_081405.1:508987608-509017608 GCF_030272615.1 Cryptomeria japonica
GTTTAGAATTAGCACCTTTGTCCTTGTTATAGTGCTATTTTTGGTTAAATAGAATTATTGTCACTCTTTTAGCACATTTGCGCTCTCTATCTGATAGAATTTTCATTATGTTTGACAGTTTTAATTTGTGGTCTTTTCCATCTTGTAGCATTGTTATTGTTCTTTTAGCACTTTTGTGAGTCTTTTAGTGCTTTTTTATTAGATTAGTGCTTCTCTATTTACACAGAGTAGCGCTTGTGTAATAGAGAGGTGAAAAAAAAAATTATGTAACTGAAAAATCTAAATTTTAGGCTTGTAGAAGCCCACCAAAAACCATCTTTTTCACTAGCTATTTTCTTTTTTTCTTGTGTAGATTTTCTAACTTCTTGTTTTGTAGGATTCGAGGAGTTAGGAAGTTTATTTTCTTTCTTCTTTCTTTCTAAGCTTTGCTTTAAAAGTTATATTTTAAAAAGAATTCACTTTACTTGTTGGTTTAAAAACAAACTTCATCTTTCATTTTGGATTAAAAATCAATAAAATTTTCAGTTTGGGGCTTAAAAATAATTTCATTTTGCAAAGTTAAAAAGAACAACAAAACAAACAAAAAAAATTGTTTTCTTGCAAGTTAGGGACACACTTTCCTTTTTGGGTTTAAAACAAACAAACAACTTTCATTTTCTTGCAAAGGATAAAAATTCACAATCAAGTTTTTATTTTGCAAGTTAAAAAGAACAAACAACTTGTCCTTTTGTGTTTCCGAAATCACTTTTACTTTGAGCAACGTGCTTTCAATTTTGTTGACCAAGATTTTCAAATTCCTAGTTAGAAAACATATTGCCTTGTGAGGTTTAAAGTAACACCATGGTTGTTGGAGCAAAATCTCCAAATAGCATATAGATCACATTGCAATAAATATTTAAAAAGAACAAGTGTTTTCAGTATTTGTCACAGTTGTGCAAAAATCTATAGAGTGGTCCCATTTCTAACACACACTATCCTCTCCCTTTGCTCTCGTGGTCCTAGGTGCAAGAGAAATGTGTTAGTAATGCTCCAAATTTTTTATTTTTAAGAGATGCCTGCCAAGAGACAAATCACTCTTGGGAATGACCTTGCACGGTAAATCCTTCAAGCCGCTCCAGAAATCAGGTGAGAGAAAAAGTTGCAGCCTTGGGTGTAGTTGTTCCTACAGTGTAACTTGCCAAAAGTACATATGGGCCCCACCACAAGTTGCAAGGCTCTTAAGTGAGTCACTGCATAATGAACTTACGTCCAAAAACATCAAACATTACTAGACACCTTTTATTATAGAAGCCCACCCATTCTATTGATTGAGGATATTTGTGAAAACTTTGGTGCAAGAGCATAGATAGTTTTGCTCCCAAGATACTCACCATACATAGTTCCTTGAGTAGAAACATGGCTTTTTGAAAGTCTACTTGTAGCTTGATGAAAGTGGTGACTCCCCTAGCATAGGGATCATCTATTTGTTATGCTCACACAAGACTTAGTATATCACATCCTTACCTGCCACGACAGGATTCATAAGGTATGTAGTACCAAAGTCAAAGAAATATCAAGATTTGGGCTGAAAATATTGCAACTGGCCATTTGACCTTAGGGATAATGTGTGTTTGTGTTGTCTTCATCTTGTGTCAAACCAGTAACAATTTGATTTGACTTCAGGCTTTGGGAAACATAAAAAACATTTGAAAAAAGGGTCAATAAAGTTCATTATTGGGTTGATCTAGACCCACACCTATTTTTGCCTTTTTCTTGAAAAAGAGGAAGGTTATTGTGCTTGTGTGCTTGTTGTGTTTTCTTGTCAAAGAAATTCAGAAACAATTTTAAACCAAGTATTCATCCAACAAATTTACATCGAACATTGATAAATAAAACAAACATCAACAAGTAAAACAAGTATCAGTTTTGTATGACCATCACTCACATCTTGAGAAAAAGGAGTCTTCATCAAAAGACCACATTGAAAAAGAGACAATTGAGTTCAAAAGCTCTAATCAAAAGAAGGAAGTCTTTCTATATCAATAGACATTTTTTTCTCTCACATAGGGCCTTCTTGCACCATATGCACTTGTATCTTCAAGGCAAATCCAATGAATTTGACAATGAGCCTTTGAAAAATAGAGCTTTTACTCAATATAGAGCCTTGGATTATCACATAAACAACGGGGGCAAGATCAATCCTGATTTCTTTCCAAAAATCTGTATCACCTACCACAAAGCTTGAGGGAAACCACCAACCCCTGAGAGAGAGGAAAAAGTAGAAACCCCCTTTGTGATGGAAAGTTTTTATTGAGGTCCATATTCTATGTACTTTCACCTTCACACATCACAAAACCATTCAACTCTCAAAACATAAAGAGGTCTTGTCCTAAGTTCTTTTAGATATTGCTTAAATCAAACCAACAAATCACTTATAGTGTGTCTCTACATCTAGGATCAATCATCCTAAAAGGAATTTCTACATAGGATAAAAATAGGTTATGAGTGCATCCTCTCATTGCTAGGTAGCTTGGTTTGTAACACATCTCAAACCTTGCTATACCATATCACATCAAAATTATTGAAAACATGAGAAATTCACAAAGAACTTTGGTAACATCCAACCTTCAGTGTTAGAGATCCATCTTCTAAACATTTCACAAACACTTATCTTCTATCAAAAATTTCATCACCACCTCATAATCACTTTCACCAACCTCAAACTTTCAACAACATGGTTCAAACAATATCAATGAGAAACTGACAACTAGAGATCGAAGACGAGGAGGAAGAAAACCTCAATGATTTTCAAGAGGCTTTTGGAGGAGGCACTAATGATGAAGATCCTAGCACTCCAACTCCTAAAGATATATAAAGAGCACAACACAATCCCAAGTTCAATAGACTCTTTGATGAAATCCTTAGAAACAATGTAGATGCTCACTTTTTGAGACTTGCTCAAGAGGGTGATAAACTACCCTCTAACTTTGATACCGCACAGATAGGGAAAACATCTAAGCAACATAGCCATAACGATGGTGGAAGAGGTAGATATTACTTTCACTATGACCTTAATCATCAAGGGAATCCTCCACCTCCTCCTCCTACAGAAATAGACATGTTGAGACAACAAGTAGAAAATCTCGCTCAACAACTCAATAGTGGTGTGAAGACTACTCGGTTTTCACTTAATGATATTTATCTCTATCCTTTTGATAGGAACATGTATATGCCACCTTTTCCGTGAGGGTTCGAAACACCCAAGTTTGAAAAGTATAGGGGCAAAGGAGACCCTAGAGATCATGTATGATAATTTCACTCACTTGTTTAGAGGTGGGCTATGAGGACACCTATCTAATGTTCCTTTTTACTCAGAGTTTGGGAGGCACAACCACACAATGGTTTTCTCGATTACTAGGTGGCATTAGATAATTTAAGGAACTAGTTAAGAAATTCATCACTCATTATGCACATAACATAGAACAAAATTTTACCATGGCAAATTTATGCAACACCAAACAAAAACCTGGGGAGTTGTTCTCAACTTTCTTGCAATGGTGGAGGCAACTATCTAGCAGACATTCTCTTCATTTACCTAAGCAAGAACTAGTGGAAATATTCATTTCCAACTTGAATAATGAGATGGAATTCCATTAAGACATGAAGGGTATAAAATCCTTTGAGGAGATGATCACTTAAGGACTAAAATGTGAAAGAGCCCTTATAAAAAATGGACTTATCAAAATCTACAATAAACCAAAAGATGACCCTCGTCCATGTTATAATAGTGATAAACCATATTTTTGGAACAAGAATAAGAATGTTGTCAATGATGAGATTGTGGATACATGAACAATAAAAATTGTGCAACCTATGGTTAGATTTGTAGGACAAAATCCCCCTCCTAAAAACAACACCATCACTCATCCACAAAATCAAGGTTGCAATACGCCACAAGGGGAACCAAAACAAAGGCAACAAAACTACAAGCCAAAATTCGCATACACACCCTTAGGGGAACCCATTGAAACAATATTGTGTCAACTGGTCTCCTCCAATCTTTTAACCTTACCTAAAAAATCTAACTATGAACCTCAGGTCAAACCTCCATGGTAGCGCGATAATGAACATTATGAATTTCAACAGGGAAAAGGACATAAAATGATCAATTGTCATTGAGTGAAATATCTTTTTCAAGATCTTATTGATTGAGGAGAAATTAAAATAGAAGGACATGACCCTATAACATCCAATGATGATCATCTAATTTTTAAGAATCCACTTCCATCACATGATGAAAGGGGTCCTTCCACCTCAGGGTGAAACACAGATACTACAACTAATTATACAAAAGCTGCCTATAATTATACTATGAATCACCTCTATGACACTGATGAACAAGATTAAACTCTCACCATCAAAGATCCAAACCCTGCATGCAATGATGTTATGCATCGTAGCAAGATTACCATTCAAGAGACACCACAAGGAATGAAACCCCTCACAAAGCAATACAATCTTGTGGAGAAATTGGATAAAACACCCACACTCATATCCATATTAGAGATTTTGTGCTTATCCCCCTCACATAAAAAAATCTTGGATCAAGCTCTCCAAGAAGTGTTAGTCCCTGCCAACCTCAACATAGATCAATTTCAAGCCATGGTGGGTAGTCTAAGGTCATCACCATGTCTCACTTTTCCTGAAAGTGACAATGCTTCATTCCAACAACCACATAATGCGTCCCTTCACATTGAAGGATTTGTAAACCAACACAGAATCAAGCGAGTCTTGATTGATAATGGATTCAACTTGAATATATTCACCTTGCAGTTTGTCACAACATTGGGTTATGTTGTAGAATCAATGGATCCTAGCAAAAAGATAACCATTAAAGCCTATGATGATGTAGAGTGTTCTTCTAGAGGAGTTGTTGTATTACCTATCAAAGTGGGGCCAGTGGTGAAGCATATCATCTTCCAAGTTGTAGACCTTCCTTTACCATATAATCTCTTGTTAGGAAGACCTTAGATACATGCCATGCAATCAGTCCCATCCACCTATCACCAATGCATCAAGTTTCCCCATAACAGTGTAGAAATCACAATCCTTGGCGATGCAAATCCATTTGAGTATTGGAATAACATCAACCATCAGCTAGAGATCATCGTACCTAACAACAAAGAAGCTATCCCTTCCACATAATATGTTCATATAGCCTCTCTTTCTAGCTCAATCACCCCTATACCAAAGCAAGAGAAGTTGAAACTGAAAAATGGTTGAGGAAGGTCTCAGGCAATATAATCTTAGCCAATTATTTTATGTTGGGAAATTACCCACATTCCCTAGAACTCATAGAAAACCTCAAAAGTTGTTTCAAACACCACTAGCCAAGCAAGCATGCACTTTGGCATAGCTCATCCCTGGTAAAAGTCAAGAAGAGGAAACCATGGATGAGGACCTGGCAGAATGGATGTACAAAGACCCTATCAAAATATAAAGCCCAAAGGCTAAGCTTCCAATAGACAAATATAGAAAAGGCCTCACTATCATGCAAATAATGGGCTATGATGGCCATAGTGCTTTGGGACATTGCAAACAAGGATGACACAAGCCCTTACAACCTGAGTTGAAACCCAAAGATAACATTGGAGTAGGTTTTCAAAAGGAATCTCTTCCTAAGCTTAGATTCAAAGGCAAACCCAACAAACCCATGTATCAGCTAGTTACTCAAAGGAGGCCATCCTTGATTATATCTACGACACCAAAAACACCAACAACACCAACAAAACTGATAATCGCATCGGTAGCATTAATCGCACCAATCGCACCCACAAGATTGATAATCCCATTAGCAACATCAGTACCATCAATAGCACCAATAAAATTGATAATCCCATCAGCAACACCAACATCATCAACAAAACTGATAATCCCATCAGTGGCATTAGTAGCACCAACAACACAAATAAAACTGATAATCCCATCAGTAGCATCAGTAGCACCCACAAGACTGATAACCCCATCAACAACATCAGTACCATCAGCAGCGTCAACAACACTGATAACTCCGTTAGCAGCATCAGTACGACCAACAACATCAACATAACTGATAACCCCATCAGTAACATCAGTAACCCTAGTTATACCTACAACCCCAGCAATATCACCTCCAAAAGTGCATGAACCAAATGCATTATTCAATTCAAAAGACATCCCATACTCGTACAGTAATCGGATGTTAGAGAGTGATTCAGAGATCAACTTGCATGAGTGGGAATGGGATTCAATGAATCTAAATACTTCAGATGAGGAAGACACATCGCCTCCCCCACCTTGTAAAGATATCCCAATCTATGGAGGCATGGATTAAAACCTTTTGGGTTCATGAGCAAGAAGCAACTCCCACATGCCCTAAGTCACATCCTACACCAGAACCTGACAAGGAGAGTACCATCGATGAACTTCACTCATCTATATTAACCCTCACTGATGCCTCCTCTAAACTCAACTTAATCGATGAGGTAATGCCTATCATCTAGCCCGAACTCATCGACTGGAACCAGCCAAATCCCCCATGTCTTGACCATTTCCAAAATGACGAGGTGCTCATCAACTTTTTAGAAATACAAGATAACATACCAAGAGGGGATCATAAAACTGGTTTTGCCATTGAACTTAACAATGTAGCATACTTTTGGGCAGATGCCAAACCTTTCAGCTACAAAAACATAACAATAAAACCTAGATCTTCTAGTGAAAACCACACTACGGCACTTGTTGATCCCAAAAAAGTAAAAATAAAGAGCATATCCAAAGGTGAAAACCTCTTCAAGGCACCTGAGGATGAAAGGTTTGACATCCTCCCCTCTAGTATGAATCAAGAAAGATCAATGATCCTAATCAAAGAAATAAAAGAATTCAATGTGGGGACCCCTGAGACTCCTCACCAAATACATTTGGCATCTCTATCTACTCCAAAGGAACAACAAAAATTCATGGAATTCTTCCAGCAACGTCAAATCAACTTCACATTATCTTATGTAGACATGCTTGGCTTAGATCCAGATTTGGTCATGCATCACCTAACTATGGCAAAAGGACCTAAACTGGTCAAACAAAAGATCAAAAAGATGCACCCACCCACAGATTGTTTTTCTTTTCAAACAAGAACTCAAAAAGATCTAGGATGTTGGTTTCATCAGACCAATCGATTATGCAGATTGGATCTCCAACATTGTACCTGTTGGTAAACCTAATGGGGGCATTTGTATCTATACAAACTTCAAAGTTTTGAACAAGGCATGTCCTAAGGATGACTTCCCCCTACCAAACATCGACATGATTGTTGATCTAACAATGGGTCATGCAATGCTTTCTCTTATGGATGGCTTTTCATGGTACAACTAGATTAAGATTGCTCTAGAGGATCAACATAAAACCGCTTTCACATGCCCATTGGGAACCTACTATTGGAATGTGATGTCATTTGGTCTGAAGAATGTAGGGAAAACCTATCAAATAGCTATGACTATCATCTTTCATGATATGATGCACACGATAATGGAAGATTATGTTGATGATTTACTAGCTAAATCATTAACAAGAGATGGTCATCTAGAAATACTGGGTAAAATCTTTGATAGATTAGAGCAATATCATGTCCATCTCAATCCAAAGAAATGTGTCTTTAAAGTAACCTCCAGTAAGCTCTTAGGATACATTGTCTCAAGAAAAGGAATTGAAGTAGATTTGGTGAAAGTCAAAGCAATCATGGACATGCCACCTGCAAAGAACATCAGTCAGTTAAGGACACTACAAGGGCGGCTACAATCAATTAAGAGATTCATTGCGTAATTGGTTGATAAGTGTCATCCTTTCACGCATCGGTTACACAAGAATATCTGCTTTCAATGGGATACAAAGTGCCAGCAAGCATTCCAAATGCTTAAATATTACTTGATGCATACACCCTTGCTAATACCACTAGATCTAAGTAGACCTCTATTGCTATATATTTCAGCTACAAATACGACATTAGGAATACTGCTAGCACAACACAATGCAGAAGGAAAAGAATGTATTGTATACTATATCTCTCACACATTGGAAGGCTATGAGTTCAATTACACACCTATTGAGAGAGCTTGCCTAGCAGTTATCTTGGCAACCACCAAATTGAGGCACTACATGTTGACCCACAAGGTTCAACTCATTCCCAAAATAGATCCACTCAAGCACCTACTCAGTAAGAGGCAACATTAATAGGCCTCTTGTCCAAATGGGTTATGAGCTTGAGTGAATTTGATATATAGTATGTGGACTTCAAGGCTATCAAGGGGCAAGTTGTTGCAGATCAGTTGGCTGATGCACCACTCACAGGTGACCATCCTCTTGTTTCAAACTTTCCAAATGAAGAGCTCTTCATGATCACAACTACACAACCTTGGAAGCTATATTTTGATGGCTCATACACTAGACATGGCTTGGGGGTAGGTATTCTTTTCATCACACCTCAATGTGACAGCATCCTGAAGTCATACTGGCTCACTTTCCCATGCACCAATAATATAGAAGAATATGAGGCCTTGATCACAAGACTCAGATTGGCTATACAATGGCATCTAAAAGAGCTACAGGTATATGGAGATTCCCAACTAGTCATCCGACAAGTCACTGATGAATACCAAACCAAGGATGATAAGCTCATGTCGTATAAAAGGATGGTGGATAGTTACAAAGAATCATTTATGACTATCATATTTGAGCAAGTACCTAAAGATCAGAATCAAGCTGCCAATGCAATGGCTACAATTGCATCTCTCCTAGATCTTCCACAAAATTCAACACACTACAAGTTCTTGGTAGAACAACTTTGGATCCCTACGTATGATATCCCCAAAAATGAAATGATATGTCTCCTTGTGGGTTCTGACTCCCCATGGTATGGTGAGTTCTTCACTTACCTCCATGACCACACACTTCCTCCTAACCAATCCAATAACCAACGAAAAACATTCATCTACCAAACCGCTCAATACACCATCATTCCCGAAACCCTATACAGGCAAAGTTTTGATGGTACTCTCCTTCGATGTTTGGAACAAGATGAGATCACAAAGGCCTTTGAAGAGGTACATGAAGGCATTTTTGGGGCTCACTCAAGAGGTCCTTTTCTAGCAAAGAAAATCATGCACGTCAGATACTATTGGTCCTCCATGGAAAAAGACTCCTACTATTTTGTGAGAAAATGCAAGAAGTGCCAAGTTCACGGAGACCTGATACATGCACTAGCACACGAATTGCAACCAATCACAACACCATGGCCCTTTTATCAATAGGGACTTGACCTTGTGGGTAAAATCCATTCATCTTCATCCAAAGACCATAAATTTATCATTACTGTCACCGAATACTTCACAAAGTGGATTGAAGGCATTCCACTTACCCAAGTCTCCGGCAAGAAAATCACCTCATTCATCCTTAATTACATCATCTGTCGGTATGGTGTACCCATGTCCATCATCATAGATAATGAGCTTCCTTTTAAAAATTAGGATGTCCATGAACTTTGTGAGAAGTTTCACATCCAACATCATTTTTCCACCCCTATTACCCACAAGGCAATGGTCAAGCCAAAGCATCAAACAAGAACATATTGAGAATCCTCAAAAGGATAGTCAATGATGCTGGCTATGATTGGCACATTCTATTAAATCCAACACTATGGGCATATTGAACTAGCATTCAAACCCCTATAGGCGCAACTCCCTACTCACTGGTCTATGGCACAAAATCCATCCTACCTATTGAGGTTGAAATACCATCTCTATAGGTTTCCTTGCACAATATGATAGATGATGAAGCATACTGAGTCTCCCATATTCAAGACTTGGAACTGCTTGATGAAAGATGACAAGTTGCATACAATCACCTAAAAGCCTATCAGCAGCACATAAGAAGAAGCTACAATCATTGGGTCAAATCTCGCACATTTGAGGTAGGTGATCTTGTCCTCAGAGAGAATCCTCATAACCAACCAAATAGAGAACATCAGGGCAAGTTTGAATCCAATTGGCTGGGTCCATATGTTATCACTGTCATCTTTGGGTCTGGGGCATATCAGTTAGCAACTTTACACAGAGAACTGAAGAGGGGAAAATTAAGCAAGGTGGATTGGATTGTTAATATGCAAATCAAACACTAAAAACATAAGAAGATGAAGCATAAACCAAATCACATAAAAAACATGAAGACAATGTTGATACCTTGCTATTTTACCTTCTCCTTTGGATGAAGCTTCACCAAGTGAAGGCGCCCTTGGATGATGCTCCACTTGATGTGCTTCTCTTGCTTGCTTGATGTGGATGACTCTACAATGTTGTGCACAAATGACATGGATCTTGAGGGATGTGGGGATGAGATGATCAAGTATGGATGGGAGATGTTTTTGACATGACAAGGGTGCTAAGATGATTTTCCTAGGCTCAAAAGGGAAGCATAAGATTACTAGACTTGGAGATGAAGAATGAAGGGATGGAGTCCTCAATTTACAAGAAGAGGAGAAGAAAAATAGATGGCTAGGATGGATCCAAGATGAAGGGATAGGATTGCTTGTGAGCTCACACAAGGCCCAAGAGAGGGTGTGGAGACCAAGAGATATGCCTTAAAGGCATTTCTTGCCTCCACACTCCTCAAGGTGCATCTCGAAGACTTCCCAAGGTGCCTTGAGAAGAGCAAGGTGCATTGGGGAGACTTCCCAATGTGCCTTGAGAGGAGCAAGGGATGTGACATTCCTTGAAGAATGGGGAGGAGGAATTTAAAATTCTCTAAAAAGGGATGATCATGGGGATTGGAGGAATAAGAAGGAATTAAAAATTCCTTGGGAGAGGAGATGCCTAGAGGAATGTGAGATTTTGAGAATCTCACATTCACCTAGGAAAAGAGAATTAAAAGCTAGTGGTTGGATGGAAGGGACAAGGAGTTGACTTTGTGGCTAATCATGATGATTAGCCACTAGCAACTCATTAGGAGGGGATTAGAGGAAGAATTAGGTAGGATAGGATTTGTAGGAGGATTTGACTAGAAGAGAGAATAAGTGGGGGAATTAAAAATTAGAAGAATAATGTTAAGTGGGTTTTTGGAGTTTCTAGGAGACTTTATTAGGTTAATGATAAATTAGGAAGATGATTTGGAGGAGTCATGTGGGTTAACTAATTAATTGAAATTAATTATGTAAGAGGAAGATTTGTGAGGATTCCACTTTTAGAAGAATAAAGAAAGGGATTGATTTATTAAATAAATTAGTCACATACTATAGCGACAATATTAATTATAATTAATTAATATTGAGGAGAATTTGAATTAAGATAATTAAATTAATTAACTATGTTAGGAATTAAAAATAATAAAAATAATTATTTTTAAGTGTCTACATTTTGCCCCTCTTTTACGAAGTGGCAAATTTGGCGATGTGTAGAAGATAGAAGAAGAAAAGGATGCCCCAGCCTAAAGCATGGGAGGTGTATGCCCCCTCAAGAATTTTTTTGGAAAAGAAGACAAAAAATTCTTGAAAATACAGGAAGAAGAATTAGAGTGGAAGGGATAAATGAGGAAGAAATATGAAGTAGTCGTGAAGAATTAGGAAAGAAGGATATGAGATGCAAGACCGTTGAGGAAAATGGGCTCTCACGGGGGCCCATATAAGCCACCACGGACCCAATGAGGGGTCATTGCTACACACAAGCCTTGGAGCTACTCAAAGCGAAGAAGAAGAGAAGGAGAGATGGACAGCATTCTAGTTCATGATCATCATGCTGAGAGGATCCGATGATTCGATCAATTGATGAGATATGGACCACTGGTGAGTAGGTCTATCCCTCTTTTGAAATTTTTGATTTTATGTAAATTTTAGGGTTAGAAATAGGGGTGAGGATTAGGTGAGGCACTCATGCTGATCATTGTTTCAGTGTGAGCACTAGCTATCAGCATGGGTACTCGCTGGGGGTCGGGTAGAATAGGAGTTTTTGGGAGGGGAGGAGGGGATCAGTGCGGCTGCTCATGCTTTAGCATGAGCGATTGCCCTTTTATGCAGACACTCATGCTTCAGTGTGGGCACCCAAGGGATTATGCAGGTGCTCATGTTGACGGGCCCAGAAGGGGGGTCAATAGGGAGTAGGATTCCTCTATTGGTGCGAGCACTTTCAAATTGGCGTGAGCATCATGGTTTTGGTGCAAGTGCCTGGTAAATCAGTGCATGCACCTGGGATGGGGGGAAATGCAATTTTGGCTTAGAATTTTGGAATGGGGGAGGAGTATGGCTAGTTCTGGAGGTCACCAGGGGGTTTTGAGATGTGAAAGTAATGATTTGGTCTAATGGATGCAGGTGGATAGGGGGCCACTAGCTTCGAGAGAGCATTGCCCTGCGACGATGAGCCTGTACCATGAGCTAGGCCATGATGAGTTGGAGATTCTAGATGCGTTGGGATTGCATTATGTAGGCAGATGGCCTAGGATACGAGCGCATACTAATATGATGACTGCACTAGTGGAGAGGTGGGATAGTCGATATAACACCTTTCGTTTGCCGACAAGAGAGGCGATAGTGACCTTGCTAGATGTTTGGAGGATCCTAAAGATTCCAGTTCATGGCGTGATCCCTAAGTATCAGTTGGATGCAGCTGATTTTTATCTGAGGGAGGTGTGCAAGTATGAGACACCACCAATGCTAGATAGGAGCAAGATGCACTTGGGCCGAGCGATGGGTATTCAGCAGATTCCTCGATTGGTTTTGGTGATTTGCGGCTTCGTGAGTGGGCAGATCATACCAAATTTGGGTGGACACAGATTTCTGCTAGGGTGGAGAAGATGCATTTATTTCATGGTTCATGATGGCATCTAGTATGTGTGGGGGTCAGCGATGCTAGCTCAGTTGTATCATGACATGCATCTAGTGGTTTACAGGGACTATGTCAGTTTATTTGCGGGGGTTACAATGTTACACATCTAGGCGTGAGAGCATATTGCAGTGACTCGGCCACTGGGGTTCAAGATAGGTGGCCACGATAGCCGTTTGTGGACAGGTATAGGGGACTGCTTCACTGCACATAGACAACATTCATGTGCTTTTGGAGGAGGATCCTAGATGAGCGAGTGTAGTTCACATGGAGGCCATTTTTGGGATGTGAGCGATGGAGGGATGACTGGCAGTTGCACTGGGCAGGAGAGGAGATGTGAATTTTTGGGAGATTTGTCTATATCATGGAGTACTATGCTCGATTCAGGGTGGCCCGATAGCTTAGGAAAGTATAGGATATAGTGGGGGATATTCTAGTGTATCCTTGGATCACATGGGAGGTGAGGTATTCGGGGCCTATAGTGAGTCCCTTGGATGGTCAACAAGCTTCTAGACAACATTTGACATAGTCTGGGATGAGCGGATGGGGGCAGGGAAGGATCTAGGCATGACAAGTGGATACAAGAGCTAGTAGGAGGGGCACTATCCAGTGCAGCTTACCATTCTTGGGATTTTGGATGATGAGGAGTTGGAGCCCGGGGTTGATCAGGTGGTGGGTGGGGAGGATGATGGCTCAGGAGAGAGTTGTAGTTCATGTAGGGCATGGTGTGGGTGGACAAAATAGGAGAGTTCAGGTTGTGTGGTGGAGGGATCTAAAGGAGGAGGATGGAGATGGAGAGGATACCTCAATGGGAGAAGCTGTAGAGGCCACAGTTGGCGAGAGAGAGGAGGCTACAATTGGTGATGGAGGGGAGGCAGTTCCTATGGGTATCCCTAAGACATAGGTGGAGGAGAGGGGAGGAGTGTTGTAGGCTGAGTTTGACCATGTTTAGTAGGAGCGGGATACTTATAGAGCGTGGCTCCATTCAGTCAAGGACAAGCTACAAGTAGAGAGGGCTCAGAGGGAGAGGATGGGGGTAGAGGTGGGGTGGTTGACATAGGAGATAGCCGATCTAATAGAGAGTCTCCATATTGGCAGGACAGAGGTAGATGCCTTGAGGGCAGAGGGGGAGGAGGCAGGGAGGATGTTGGAGGAGGCCCAGATAGGTATAGCTATTGTAGGGCTCCAATATTCTCTTTGTCAGTAGGATGTCAAGTTAGAGGGGTTACAAGCCAGAGTGCAGAGGGTAAAGATGGAGGCAACACAGATGCAAGGGGAGAGGGATGCAGCCCGACAGGCATTCGTTCTGGCAGGATTGGTGCAGATATTTTCTGATAGTTTGCAGCAGCGAGAGAGGGTAGAGAGGTTAGCCTGAGAGGCACAATATTATAGGGGGCTATATCATAGAGTAGTGCCTATAGGGAAATGAGCAACCTCATACACTAAGAGTGTGCGGTCTCATAGGACCCATAGTCAACGGCCGACTCAGAGTCAGCAGACAGGGGGATCAATGGGTTTTTAGCCACTAGTAGGGAGGGTAGGAGGATAAGGGGGAGGAGGAACAACAGAGGGGGATGGAGAGATAGGAGGGGAGAGCTATCTCCTTGTATTTCTTGTGTATTATATTTTTGACCCTTCGGGGTGATCATTGTATCATGACGAACACGTTTTCCTCTTTATATATATATATATATACATGATTTGATTGGTGACAAATGATGTGTAGTGTTTATTATGATGGATTTTTTTTTTTTCTTATGATGTCATATATGGATGCAATCATGGATGTGTTATGCTGACTTATTTGTGATGCAGAGTGGATGCTTATACATGTATGTTTATGATGTGTTGTTGACATGGTTTTTTTTGGATGTAGGATGAGTGATTTTTTATGTTTTTATGTATAAATGCACATGTGTGATGGATTTGTAGATGTGAAATGATTTATGATGCGATCTAAATGTAATGTTATATGGATGAATAAGTATCTTTTATTTATGTGATGCAACCTAAGTGCAAATTTATATGCTAAATGTTTTGTGGAAAATGACTATCTAAGTAATGCAATCTTATATGTTGTGAATAAATAATACAAAGAGGAAATATGCCAATAACAACACAATGATCTTAGATAGAAGAATATGGAATAGATGGGAAATGGGGGAAATTGAGAACTCCATGGGATTATTGAGTGTAGGATTTTATGGAATGATGGTGAGATTTTGTGCACAACAAATGTGGAGAGCCAACCTAGTTTTGATATTGCCTTGGGTGACTTGCACCACTGACTATAGAAATCAGGATGCCATGAGAAAACCAAGGCATGGACTGACTCTTAGATAAATGAGAATTCCTTACACATAGCTATGAAAGTGTTAAGAAACACTGATACAGAGTTATGGGTACGTGCAAGGAGACCCTCAAACACACCGATAACTCTTGTACATGAAAGGGTAGGTGTTGACAAACACTAATACCCGATCGTTGGTTTATACAAGAGAGATCCAAAACATGCCATGCTATGAAAATATGCTCCAGTATGCACCTATTGTAACATACCTAGATATGGCAAACCTAGGCAGTCGTAGATAGTTGTAGTCGTAGGGCCAGATGCAAGTCTAAATGAAAAGATCTGACAAAATCTAACAAGTCAATTCTTTTATGACCAAATGATACCTCTTGCCAAGAGTAGGACTTAGGATGGAAAATTAGGTTGCCAGACAAGAGAAGGAATCATCCCTAGGGCAAAGTGGACTTGTGGATTTAGGCAAGTGATTTTATGGTTTTGGAAAGTGACCTGCGGACTTGGGATTGTTTCTCAAGACTTCTTGAAACTCAGTTTAATGGGACATTCCTTGTTCATGACTTAGGCAAAGACTCATCATCATACGTGTGTTTTATTGGGAGGCAGAAAAGAAGGAATTTTGCAAATTGATGGACTAGATAGTCGGTGATTTGCAGTGTCAACCTGATAGATAGTGGATCCGGTTATTTACCTTGGCGCCTGCATGGAGGTTTTCACCAGGGTACTTGTCCATAGCGCCAGAAAGTGGTTTTCACTAGTGGATGAATTGTTTTTCTTTCTTTTTTTTAATTTTTTATTTTTTTGTGTGTCACACGTAACCTGTTTGCCAGGTTTTCACCAAAGTGACGCTTTTTTCAGGATCTTTATTTTCTTTTTTTGTGATGTTTTGATTTTTTTATTTTTTTGACAATTTAAGACTTTCTGAGGACTAGGCATAAAATATTTTGAGGTGCATGATATTCATTGGATCATCCAAAGGATTTCCTTCAGGAGTAGCCAACTGACAAGCTTTTGTTCCATATTTTGCTGTGATTACGTATGGTCCAAGCCAATTAGGCTCAAACTTGCCTTTCTTTTCTCTTTCTTTATATTTTTTTGATTCTCCATGAGGACGAGATCACCAATCTGGAATTCTCGAGTTCTGACTTTTTATGATAACTCATGCGCAAACGGTTTTGATATACCCAGAGATGATTCAAGGCCTTGAGGTGCCTTTCATCTAATAATTATATCTCTTGTAAGCAGCCAATTCTGTATTCCTCGTCTACTAAGATATTTTGCAGCGATACCCTTAGAGAGGGGATCTCGATCTCAAGGGGAAGGATGGCTTCGGAGCCGAAGACCAAGGAATAAGGGGTGGTGCCTGTGAGGGTGCGAATGGAGGTGTGGTAGGCCCATAAAGCAGGATGGAGTTGGAGGTACCAATCACGACCAACTTCATTGACTTTCTTTTTGAGGATTTTTATTAGGGTCTTATTAGAAGCCTCAGCTTGACCATTCCTTCGGGGTAATATAGAGTGGAAAAGCGATGTTGGATATTGAATTTTTGGTAGAGTTCTTTAACATCCTAGTTTTTAAACTGTCTACCATTATCTGTAATGATAAATTTTGGGATGCCATATCGGCATATTAGGTAGTTCAGGATGAATTTGGATATTTGCTTGCCAGTGGTAAAAGTGAGAGGGATGGCCTCTACCCACTTGGTGAAATACTCGATGGCGGTGATAATGAATTTATGTCCGGTGGAAGATGGAGGGTAAATTTTCCCAATGAGATCGAGCCCCCACTATGAGAAGGGCCATGGTGTAATAAATGGCTACAATTCTTGTGATGGTGCATGAATCTTGTCACCATGTTGCTGGCAAGGGATGCATTTCTTTACATAGTTATATGCATCTACTTCCATTTTAGGCCAATAGTATCTTGTTCTCAATTTTTTTTCAGCCAATTTGAGCCCACTTGAGTGTGCCCCACAGATATCCTCATGTACTTCATGTAATGCCCATTCTACCTCTTGTTTATCTAAACACCTTAGGAGGGAACCATCAAAATGCCTTCTGAATAGCTGTCTCCAAGGATGGTGTAACAAGCACATCGACAAATGAATGTTTGTTGTTGGTTTTAGTGAGATGTGGGGGAATGGTGTTGTCTTTGAGGAAAGTGAAGATTTCTTGGTACCAAGAAGACTTGGGACCAATGAGAACACACACCATTTCAGACTCTGGTAGGTCATACGTCGGTATAAACAATTTCTCAACCAAGAACTCGCACTTCTGATTGTGTGTAGGCATTTGAAGGAGGGAGCCAATGGTGGCCATTGCATCTACAGCCCTGTTGTTTGTTCATGGGATTTATCATCTTTTGTCTGATACTCATCATTGACTTGTTTTATGATGAGTTGAGAATCATCATAGACTTGTAACTCCTTTATTTTCTAGTGGATGGCCAAGCACAAACGTGTGATGAGTGCCTCATATTCTGCTATGTTGTTGGTACATGCGAAGGGTATCTTGTATGATTTTGGGATGTCATCTCCTTGAGGTGTGACCAATTATATTCCTTCCCTTGATCCATTTTGGGTGCAGGAGCCATCAAAGTACAATTGCCATGTGGAGGATGTGGTAATAGTCATAATAAACTCATCTGGTAATTTTGTGAGAAGAGGATGGTCCCCTAGAAGTGGAACTTTAGCCAACTGATCTATAATGACTTGTCCCTTGATTTCCTTTTTATCCACGTATTCAATGTTGAACTTGCTTAAGAGCATGACCCATTTAGCAGTTCTACCAGTGAGAGCTGCTTTTGACAAGAGATATTTAAGTGGATTAATTTGAGCAATTAGTTTTGTTTTGTTGTTTAGCATATAGTGTCGGAGTTTCTGTGTGCTAAACACCAATGGCAAGCATGCTCTTTCAATGGGGGTATAATTGAGTTCATACCCTACCAATGTTCGACTAATGTAGTAAATGGCATGTTCCTTCCCATGGTCATCTGTCTGTGCCAATAATGCCCCCGATGCCACTATAGTAGCACATATATACAAAATAAGGGGTTTTCCAAGAGTAGGAGGCATCAACACTGGAGGTGATGCTAGATATTTTTTTAGTTCCTCAAAGGCCTTTTGGCATAAGCAATCCCATTTGAATTTTGTGTCCTTACACATGAGGTGTGCAAATGGATGGCACTTATCTGCTAGTTGTGAAATAAAGCGTCTAATAGATTGTAGTTTCCCTTGGAGACTACATAGTTGTCTAAAAGTTTTCAATGGAGGCATTTCCATGATGGCTTTTACTTTTGCAGGATTGACCTTAATGCCTTTACGAGAAATAATGAATCCTAATAATTTTCCTGACGTGACTCCAAACACACACTTTTTGGGATTTAGGCATAGTTTGTAATTTTCTAATCTTTCGAAGATCTGCTTTAGAGTAGGGATGTGTTCTTGTCTTGTCTTGGATTTGCCTAGGAGGTCGTCCACATAGTCCTTCATAATTTGGTGCAAGAGGTCATGAAAAATTGTTGTCATGGCATGTTGATATGTAGCTCTAGCATTTTTAAGGCCAAAAGGCATGACCCAATAATAGAAAGTACCCCATGGTGTTGTAAATACAGTTTTATGTTGATCCTCAACTGCTATTCCGATTTGGTTGTATCCAGAAAACCCATCCATAAGCAATAGCATTTCATGTCCTGTTGTAAGATCAACAATCATGTCTATATTGCGGAGTAGGAAATCATCTTTAGGACAAGCTTTATTTAGATCTCAAAAAACTATGCAGATGCAGATGCCCTTGACGAGTTTGCTGACAGGTACAATGTTGGAGACCCATTCAACATAGTCTATTGGTTTGATGAATTCTGCATCTAACAATCTTTTGGAGTTCTGCCTTAACTAGGAGAGTAATATGCAAGTGCATTTTGTGCAATTTTTGTTTTACAGGTTTTGCATCTGGGTGGACAACAAGATTGTGAACCACCAAGGCAGGATCCAACCTTAGCATATCGACATAAGACCATGCAAAATTGACTTTAACCTCTGTAAGGAAGTTGATGAAATCTTGTTTCTCTTTTTCTGTGAGGGACTTAGCAATGAGCACATTTTATGGGATGACTTCGGTACCCATGTTGATGCTATATGTTTCTTCTATCAACAAATTTGATCTATCTTGTGGAAGGTAACCAATGGTAGGGAGGTCAAGTCCCTCATCATCAAGTGCCTTTTCCAGGTCTTCACTTTCGGATACGCCCTTTGTTTTTATTTTTTTCTCATCCAAAGGTGTCTTAGAGAGGTTTTCACCTAGGGAATCATGTTTTTTTCTTTGGTTATCTTTTTTTCGGCTAAGGGCATTGACCTGACTACCAAAGTATCCCTTTTTGTGTAGTTGAATGCCCTCAACTTTGTTACAATTTTCTAGATTTTGCATCATCAGGAGAGTAATGAGAGCATTATCATCGACATAGATGTCTAGCATGGGTTTTTCTCGTTGGCCCTAGTCTATGAGTTTAGGATGGACAAGATGTAGCTCATGTGAGGTGGAAGGGGGTATGGGGGAAATGGTATTGACATGAGTGTTAAAGAAGATATCATTTTCATATTCATAAGGCATTTCATGGAACTCCTCTTCATCAGCACTTTTGATATCCAAAGAAGGACTAGGAGGGGCACCAGCGATAGTAATCTTAGGCACTGGGGTGTACCCTAAGCCTCTATTGTATTTGTAGGAGATAGGCTTTAAGGGTGCTTTTCTTCCTTTCTCCTCTGGTCCCAGGCAATGTCCTTTGTAACCCATTTTTTCAACTATAATTGATGCTTTTGGATACATCTTTTTGGATATTTTTGCTGGATCTTCATCCTCTTCTTGGTATAGCCATGAAGAGACATCTGCTTCAAGGCTCTCCTCATCAAGTGGGTCCCATTGCTGGAAGGTGGTGTTTTGGCATTGCATGACTAGTTTCGGGTCCTTTTTGAGTTCTTTTGGTTTGCCAAATGACTTAGGAGAGAGAGGGAGGTTGCCTATTAATAAGACATCCTCCAATTTGTATTCTCCACAACCATTGTCTAAGATCTTGATTTGATTATCTGGTTGCGATGAAGTGGAGGCAACATTTGATGTGTCAGATGGAGGCATTGGTGAGGGTCTATTTAGTGGGCAATGATACTAGAATGCTTCCCCTCTAATAGTTTGCAATATTGAAAAGGTTGGGGATCACCTTTGATAGTGATCTCTCTTCCATTATAGGGGGATTTGATGCATTGGTGATAGGTGTAGGGCACAACCTGTAAGGAGTGAATCCATGGCCACCCAGGGAGAATATTATAGGGGAGATCAAGATCTAGTACTTGGCATGGGGTTTCAATTGTAATAGGGCCCACTTGAAGAGGTAAGGTGATCATGCCCTTTGAAACTCTTTCTGCATCATCATATGCTTTTATGGTGATCCTTCCTAATATGTCTACCAAGTCCTTAGAAAGTCCCAATTGTTTTATTAATTTCTATGTATATAAATTAAGTCTAGATCCACTGTCTATCAAAATACGTTTAGCCTTGTGTTTTTGGATAAGGGCTTCAATGTACAAAGGTTTGTTGTGATCTTCCTGTATAGGAGCATCTTTGGAGGTAAACACAAGGTGCTACTAGGCAGCAAGGTTTCCAATGAGAGCTTGGAATTGAGTAGCATTGATGTTATTAGGAATGCGAGACTCAAGGAGGGCTTATTCCAAAATTTCCTTATGTACAGGGGAAGTCTTGAAAAGTTTGAGAATGGAAATCTATGCAAGGGTCTTCCCAAGTTTGTCCAAGAGGTCATATCGGTGGGTGGAAAACATGGGTGGGGGGTTTGGTGGGGGAGGAAATCCTTGGATAGTGACTTTTCCTTGGCCTATGGTTACATTACAATCATTTTGGGAGGTGGAAGGCATGGTGCCTTGAATGACTATCCTAGCCGGATTTGGTTTGCTTTGGGGAGGGGGAGGGTTAACTCCTTGGATAGTTATAATGTTAACATGGTTGTCTATGGGCTCGATGCGACCCACTAAAGAGTCAAAGCTGGTTATATGATTGGTATAGTCATAACCCACTACGTTAGATGATGAGCCTTTTCCTTTATCGTGCTTCGGGAAGGGTTCCTAGTACATTTTAAGTTTGTCATTGTTATTACCAGGTTTTGCATTTGCTACTTCAATCTGACCCCTATCAATGAGATCTTGTATGTAGATTTGGAGCTTCATGCACTTTCACATGTCATGTCCCTTGATACGATGATACTTGCAACACTCATTCTCATTATACCATCTAGGTTTGGGTTGATTGGGGTCAAATGGGTGAGAGATCAGAAAAACCACTGCACCTGCTTGGACAAGTTTTTGAAACACCATTTCAATAGGCTCAGCAAGAGGAGTGAAGTCTCTTGGAGCTTTGTTATTTGATCAGGGTGGTTGTCCCTGGACTGAGACATTATTGTGAGGTTTTTGGGATTGATTTTGGTTGTTTTGGTTGTTGAATTGATGATTATTGGTGGTGGATTTTGGGGGAGCAGCCATGGTTCAGACCCACTTTGCATCAGTTACACCATCATTGACCACATTTTTGTTTTTAGACTAGAATTTTGGCTTGTCGTTATGATAAGAGGAAGAACTTTATGTTGATTTCTGGTAATGTTTCAAGGTTCCTTCCTCCAACAAGACACGTTCGAGGGAAAGGCCCTTATTGGTCAATTTTTGGAATGATTTGATACATTGGGATGTTAAGGGTTTTGAAAGTTCAGGCACCAAGTTCTTTTGAAACAATTCAATTTGATGTTGTTCTGGCATGTCCCACTGGAATTTCTTGATAAGCTGTCACCATCTTTGTAGGAAGTTGGTGAAAGTATCTCTGGGACTTTGTTTTGTGTTACATAGGTCCATCATAGAAACATCATTAGCTATGTTATAAGCATAGTGGGCCACAAATTTCTCTACCAAGTCTGGAAAGGAGACAATGGAGCCTCATGGTAGAGATGAGAACCATGCCAGGGCGTCTCCTATGAGACTCTTGGGAAAAAGTCTACAAAGATATAGGTCACTATAGAAGACTTCTTGACATAAGATGTGAAATTCCCAGACATGGTCATGGGGGTCTCCTTTGCCCTCATACTTGGTGAATTTAGGGATCTCAAACCCTAGAGGGTAAGGTGCAACTGATATAGACAGGTCATAAGGACAAGGACAAAATTCCTCAAATGAGTAAGGTTTCCTCTTGTTAGTCCCTTCTTTCATGTCCTTGATGATATTTTTCATGTCTTGAATTTCTTTAATGAGGTCTTGTTGTGGATTTTAATAATGATGAATTGTATTTGCTCCGAGAATTGGATGAGTCAAGGAAGGTGCACCACCACCAATGTATTGATATGTTGAGGAGGCGGGAACGTGAGATGTGATGACTGATATCGCAGGGACTTGGGTGATAGTTGGTTAGGGTCTGCAAACTATTGTGATGGGATTGAGTATAGTCTGGATAAAATTTGTGACATTGTTGACAAGAAGGGAAGTTTGTGGAATAGAAGTATGTGGTTGAATGGAAGGAGGTGGTATAGAAGTGTGTTGGAGGATGTATGAGATCGGATTTGATAGTGGTATAGATGGTAAAGAGGAAGAAGCTGGGATGGAGACCATGGTAGGAGGTGTCACTGGTGGCATTGATTGAGCTTGGATGATTGATGGTGCTGTAATTGATTGAATTTGAGTAGCAGGTGCAACACTTTGTGTGGATGTAAGATCCCCTCATGGTCATTGGCCGAGAGTGGATTTATCAAATTCAGGTGGAAGTTGAGCTCCATTTTCAAGGAGAGTCTTTAGAAGTGCAGTAGGATTGTGTTGGATGAACTTTTCAATCATCTCTTGGTTATAAGAGTCTGCTAGGAAAGTTTGCACTTTTGGGGAGAGTTCATCTTGGCTAACCATGTTAGGATTTTGTCTTTGATCTTGATTGCTAGGTTGCCCACTTTCTGTAGGATCTTGCATGGGATATTCATATAAGACACTAATGTCCAGCATGCCATATTGCTGTTCAACCATCTTTTTCTTTTGGGATCGAGTTGTGACCATACACAAATAACCTTAGAAAATCTTGGAGGAGGAAACTTGTGATGAAAGGACTTAGCAAAATGTTTGTGGAATTTTGGATTTTGTCTTTGATGACAAGGGATTTTGTTGATTGGTGGGGTTCTTGGATTAGAGCCCAGATTTGATTAGGATTTTGACACCTTAGTCCTTGGATGAGGATTTTAGGTGGTGGATGAAACCACAACCAAGGTAATGACCAAGTTGGGTAGAATTTAGACCTGGGAAAGGTGATTAAAAGGCCTCTCTTACACCAAGGGTTGACTAATGACTCTAAGCAAAGTAAAGACATGAGTTAAGAGTCTTGATCGACTCAAAAAGGATTAGGAAAAAGGTACTTGGAGAGGATTCTTCTTCAAGCACGAGAGCCAATTTATTAATGATGAGGTCTAAATGAAACTTCACAAGGCATGTAACCTTAACATGAGGTTAATATTGGATTAGAGGATGATTGGATTTGGATTTTGATAATTGATTTGATGGTGGTGGGAGATTGATTTGATGTGATAAGTCCTTAGGAAATTTGAGGATGATTGATTGAGGAGGTGTGATAGTGATGACGTAGAAGAAACTTGATGACTAGGTTGTTCTTGGCATGAACATGACTCAAAAGAGGATCAATTCGAATGGCAAGTTATATGAAGGGACACGACCACCCTGGTTTGGAAGATAGTTGGTGCTTTAAAGGATGAATCTAAACCTTGATGGAGAGCATGGACTCTTAGTTTCTCACTTGGGCTTATGAGGCATGGGACATACAGAGTTTGGACGTAATTTTGGACTTTGTGTGGGTAATGACTTGGACAATTATTTGTGTCTTGACAAGTGTTTTTTTTTTTTTGCAAAATGTTTAGGGGATAGTGATGTGTCTTTAGTCTACTCTTGGAAAGTATCTACCAAACAAAGAAAACACAATGATCAAATGCATATTATCTCAAAGACACTCATGCTCATACACAACATTCTTAAGGCTGGCAAGGACAATAGTCATTGGATCTCAATTGGTTTCCCATCTATGCCTACCCAGAGTGGACACTTAGATTATTGACCCCATTGGCTCCCCTCCATGGCACTCACTTATCCAGGGCAGCCAAGCATCAATTCCCATGAAAACTCCTCACGGTGAACTTTGTGTCTCTACTAAGGGCCGTAAAAATATGGGCAGCTTCGGAGGTCCGACCTCCTACACCAATGACTAGAAGGTTTTTGGCCATAATGAACAAGGTATTTAGTAAGTCTTCCCATGAGGAGCTACCCTTCACAGTTGTGCAAGTGCAATTGAGGCCTATAGTTCAATGAAGCACCAAGAAATTAGTAGTCACGCAAGCATGATTGAGATCTCTAGGATCCTACTAAGCACCCAAAGTGAGAGTGAACTCTCATATAGCCCCAACCATTGACCCTTTCATAGTCAATGGCCTATTTATTATAGTGAGTTAGGAACCCCAGGTCTGGGTGTACTTACTTGGGTTGTTCCCCTCTTACCTTCTCAAAGAGCAAGTTGGGAGGGCAGGCCCGCTAGAGGTGAACATACAATCAAACAAGAAAAGGTTGGAGGGTTTGGATTTCTGATCGTCTAGCTAGATGAGAGCATACTCTCCTATCTTTATGCTTTTCTTAAAACACATAAAAAAATGATTCATTCCATTTTAATTAACATCTAGGTGCCTAACTTAAAAAAAATGCATAATGTTTGGTTGAATCTACTATGCAACCTGCAAAAAATGGGATTAGTAGTTTTTTTGTTTTTTTTTTGAGTCTTGGATGGTCGAATTAAACTACAAAAATAAAAAGATAGAAATTAGTCCTAACTGTACTGCACATACAACGCATGTGTTGAAGTGCAGTTAGTCGCGTCGAAATGCCTGTGCAGGTGCCAAAACACCTGCATACGTGCTAAACTAAATAAAACCAATAAACCAAGAATGACAAAAAACATAGGATAGAGGAGGGATTTATACCTGTCTGCCGCACTGATTAGAAATGCTCACGTTGAAATGCCTGCGCTCGTGCTAAAACCTGAAAACATAAACCTGTGGGAGTTAGCAGGTAAAAATTTTAAAATTTAAATTCAAATAACTAGGTAGGAATGACATAAAAGCACTCATGCTGATTTAAATCAGCTGCGCTAAAATGCCTATGCTTGCGCTGAAACACCTGCGCACATGGTAAACAAATAGATATATAGCAAAAAATTTAAATTTTAAACAGCGAGTGGGAAAATTTTAAAATATGTCAGGGCGATCATGTTGGTGCACCTATACTCACTCCGAAGTAGGTTTTTAGTCGCACTAAACCCGAGTCACTCACGCCGATTTGTAGTATCTCCCATTGTTCCAAAACCTGCATCTCACAACTCAAAAAAATTCATAAAAAACATTAGTTCTTAGGGACATGGGTCCCACCGAGCGTGCCAAAATGAAGAGGGGAAAATGAAGCAAGGTGGATTGGATTGTTAATATGCAAATTAAACACTAAAAACATAAGAAGATGAACCATAAACCAAATCACATAAAAAACATGAAGACAATGTTGATACCTTGCTATTTTACCTTCTCCTTCGGATGAAGCTTAATGAAGTGAAGGCACCCTTGGATGATGCTCCACTTGATGTGCTCCTCTTTCTTGCTTGATGTGGATGGCTTTCCAATTTTGTGCACAAATGAGATGGATCTTGAGGGATGTGGGGATGATATGATCCAGTATGGATGGGAGATGATTTTGACATGACAAGGGTGCTAAGATGATTTTCCTAGGTTCAAAAGGGCAGCATAAGATTACTAGACTTGGAGATGAAGAATGAAGGGATGAAGTCCTCAATTTATAGGAAGAGGAGAGGAAAAATGGATGGCTAGGATGGATCCAAGATGAAGGGATAGGATTGCTTGTGAGCTCACACAAGGCCCAAGAGAGGGTGTGGAGACCAAGAGATATTCCTTAAAGACATTTCTTGCCTCCAAACTCCTCAAGGTGCATTGGGAAGACTTCCCAAGGTGCCTTGAGAAGAGCAAGGTGCATTGGAAAGACTTCCCAATGTGCCTTGAGAGGAGCAAGGGATGTGACATTCCTTGAAGAATAGGGAGGAGGAATTTAAAATTCTCCAAAAAGGGATGATCATGGGGATTGGAGGAATAAGAAAGAATTAAAAATTCCTTGGGAGAGGAGATGCCTAGAGGAATGTGAGATTTTAAAAATCTCACATTCACCTAGGAAAAGAGCATTAAAAGCTAGTGGTTAGATGGAAGGGACAAGGAGTTGACTTTGTGGCTAATCATGATGATTAGCCACTAGTAACTCATTAGGAGGTGATTAGAGGAAGAATTAGGTGGGATAGGATTTGTAGGAGGATTTTACTAGGAGAGAGAATGAGTGGGGGAATTAAAAATTAGAAGAATAATGTTAAGTGGATTTAGGGAGTTTCTAGAAGACTTTATTAGGTTAATGATAAATTAGGAAGATGATTTGGAGGAGTCATGTGGGTTAACTAATTAATTGAAATTAATTAGTTAAGAGGAAGATTTGTGAGGATTCAACTTTTAGAAGAATAAAGAAAGGGATTGATTTATTAAATAAATCATTCACATGCTATAGTGACAATATTAATTATAATTAATTAATATTGAGGAGAATTTAAATTAACATAATTAAATTAATTAACTATGTTAGGAATTAAAATTAATAAAAATAATAATTTTTAAGTGTCTACAAGAACCACTAGCAAATATGATCAACAACATGCATCTAAAAAGGTTTCATACATAGGCTGTGTAGACCACTAGACTTCTCCAAATAATCAGAAAATACCAAAAACATTCAGAAAATAGTTTTGAACAAAATACAAAAATACAAAAATTCAAGAAAATAGTAAAGAAAAATCATTCATCCAAATGATGAAAACCACTTTGGTGGTGCCTTGGGTAAATATGGTGGTGAAAACCTAGCAAATAGGTGCCATTCATAAAGGCTATGACTCCATTTTCTTTCAAACTCATTGCGATCACATCCATTGCATTCATTCACCCATCATTTATACCATGGCTTGTTATTGATCTGCAATCAAGGTTACTACTTCATGTGTCTCATGTCACACTTTCATAGCGGCATCTAACTTGGAGCAATGTTGTTAAAACCTACTAATGGGAGTGGATTCTCCATTTCTTGTGATTCATTGAGTTGCTCGTTCAAAAATGTCTTGAAATAATACCCAAAAACATTCATAAATCTTCAAAAAAACCCAAAAAAATTTGCAAAATATCCTACAAATAATACCAAAAACATTTACAACATTCAAAAATCCAAAAAAATTGATAAAAACATCAAAAATCAATCAAAAACATGGCAAATGTATATTATTCCATGTAGATACACATCACAAAGGACACAAAAATAACATTTTGAGCTACTCAAACAATGACCACCTATCAAATCAACCAACCAATCAAAACATCTACACACAACTGTCATCACAAGGATACATCCTTCCTCACAAACAAGACATGGTAACACTTTCTTTGACAAGAAAATTCTATTTGGTTGATCAACACTTGGTCAATTATTTATTTATATCAAGTTGCTACGCTACTCCAAGATATCCACAAGTGATTAGGGTAGTCGGGATGGTTCCCGATATCTTTTTCTTTGTTTGTTGTCTATGGATTGTTACAATGAAGTTTTAAGGCATATACTAATGGTGTCTACATGGGAAGTTCACTAAGCTACGTGATCCTATGCAAAAATACAGTGATGGATCACTATGGCTTGCTGACTACAATGTATACCTCGACCATTTGTACATGAACCAGAATGGAGGGGGAACTTTCCTTGTCTGCGATGTTTTCTTACAGGTGAGATGCTCAACTGTGGGTTTAGAGACCTCAGCCAAGATCAATACTACCTTGCTCGATGATGAAAATTACACACTATGAATAAGCCATGGATCGCCATTTCATCTCATCTGTTTATATTACATTTCGTTGCATATCACCCATCCATATTGCTGCATATCATTCATACATAGTCATGCCAATGGATACTCTATTTTTCTCTTATTACATAGGAATGGGTCCTAGGTCCTCCATACCTTCTATCTAACACTGAATCCCCCCCTCACCGTCCCTATCCAAGTCATCATCATAATCATATATCCTACATCATGTCTCATCAAACCAATCAAGCCACATTCATCACTGACCATCTCTCCAAAGATGGGTTGCGTAATCAATCTTAATTAGGTCATCCTATAAGCAAAGCAAGTTAATTTGTCTACAAAGGTACATCAACTCATACACACCTAGACTACAATAGGAATTTACATCAATTGCCTAGTCTCAATAGGTATGCTAAGTCTAGTAAACACCACAAACAACCTACAATGCAAACACTATCAATTGATCAACCAATCAAACACAATCAAAACAAACAATTACATCAATTGTCTCAAGTCTCATTGAGTATTTTACTTTAGATACCTTGACTTCATCGGGTAATTACATCAATTGTCTAAGTCACAACAAGTCACTTTAACTCACTTACTCATACTTTATCCTGTCCAAGCGAACAACTAACATCAATTGTCACGCTTTGACTCAACCGAGGCAATTAAACCAATTGCACCAAACTATCCAACCAATTTTGATCAATTGTACAACATCAATCAAAAGTACAACACTACATTTGCACCGTATCTCCTGCATGACCTAAGGCTACTCACTAGCTTACCCTTCTCCTCCTTCATTCCCAAATCCTCCATTCTATCCATGCGTAATTTTCTTAAAATTTTTGAGAGATTGCCCAAATTTTTAAAATTTTGTCCCATCTCTCGAGGGGGTATACCTAACCACAAACTTGGTGCATGCTGGGGCATGTACTATGCTTACTTGTTTTTCTTTGAAATGATGCGATAAACTACACCATCTCAAAGAGGGGCAAATATAGACACCCAAATCTGTCCACTTAATTAAATGAATACTTAGTATTTAAATTAACCATCGATCAATAATTAATATTTAATTAATTCATTTTAACCCTCTTCTTCTATTAATTAATTAAATTATTCAATTTATTTGTTTTAATTCACTTAACCAAATTCAGACCATTAATTAACATTATTTAACCATCGATCAATCATGTTTGTTTAATATTTATTTAAATCCCCGAAAAACCCATCTCTCACATTTAAATAAATTAAAATTTATTTAAATCACCTTTATCCTCCACCCACTTGCATTTTCCTACAAATGCAAGTTGCAAAACTATTTTAAATAAATAAATTATTTATTTAAAATCCTATTTATCCTCACCCACTTGAAACCTTTAATAGCTTCCCTTAAAATCTTCAAACTTAATGGATTCCTTCTAGAGTCTTCTCAAGCCTTTAATGGTTTCCCTTAAAGTCTTCAAACTTAATGGCTTCTTTCTAGAGTCTTCTTAAGCCTTTAATGGTTTCCCTCAAAGTCTTCAACCATTTAATGCTTTATCTTCTTTTTTCTCATGTAAATAAATTAAGATTTATTTAAATAAATTCCAAAATTCATATTCACATTTAAATAAATTAATATTTATTCAAATATCTATCCAAATGTAAATTACACCATTTAATTGAAATAAATGATTTAATTTTAATTGAAAATCCCAATATTCCTCCCACTTGCATTCTCCTACAAAATTCACTTGCATGCCTAGATCCCTTCTAGATTCTTCTAACTCGTTCTAATTAGCCTAGT